>NW_011889791.1:115636-119543 GCF_000151845.1 Pteropus vampyrus
ACTGAGGATGGACACCACCAATGTCAAGCTTGGGGCTGCTCAGCAAGAGGTATGGGGCACACCGAGGCCAGATGCTGCTTGTTTCGGTTTTGTGAACTTTTGAGAGATTTTAGGAAAGTCTGCAGCAAATGTCAAGACAAGCCGTTTCTGTGGAAAATCCACTAAAGAGGCTTGGGCGGGCTCGCAAATTGGGAGGGAAGGGTTCTCAGGGACTCACTATGGCAGGGGGTGGGAGGTGACCAGTGTTAGCTACATTGGTGGGAACTCAGATATGGCAGCCCTCTGGTTCTACAAGCCGGGTTGGGGAGAGCTCAACAAAGGAACTATGTCCTGTCAGAACTCCTATCTGGGAGAAAGCTGCCCCTCACCCTGAAACCAGACAATTCAGTTCCTCCCTATAATGTCTCTGGTGCCTTTTGAGCTTCTGCCCAGCACTGGAACTCAGAGCGAGTGAGTCCACTATAACGTATGTTCATGTGGGGCCCTTTAAGAGAAGCATCTGGGACTCCCTCAGCCCTCTGACTCACTCAGCCACCATCTCCACCTGTTTTCAGAGCCAGACGTTGTGAGGATTTCTCTTCCCAACACTGTAATCCTGGGCTGGGGAGCCCGGTGTAGGACTTGACCCCTTGCTCCTCTGGGGAGATCTGCAGCCAAGAGATACTACTCTCGATTTTCAACCACCACACATGGAAGTAGGACCAGCCCGTTTTGCATCTCTGCCCCTCCTACCAGTCTCGAAGTAGCCTCTTCCATGTGTCCCTAAATGTAGGACTTTTGTTCAGCTAGACTTCAGGCAACTCCCAATGATGGCTATTCTGTAGTTATAATTGTAATGTGGTTGAGAGAGGAGGCAAGTATGGCTTTTACCTACTCTGCCATCTTGACCAGAACTCCGCAATAATTACTTTAAATGCAAATGGATTAAATGTGCCAATCAAAAGACATAGAGTGGCTGAATGGATAAGAATGCAAGACTCCTACATATGCTGCCTACAAGTGACTCACTTCAGATCAAAAGACAAACACAGACTAAAAGTGATAAAAGAAGGTATTTTATGAAAATGGAAACAAACAAAAAAGCTGGGGTAGCAGTACTTATATCAGACAAAATAGACTTTAATACAAAGGCTATAACAAAAGATAAAAATGACCCACCAATTCCATTTCTGGGTATTTATATGAAAAAAAAACAAAACACTTACTCTAAAAGACATAAGCATCCATATGTTCATTGCAGCATTACTTACAATAGCCAAGATATGGAAGCAACCTAAGTATTCATTAATAGATGAATCAATAAGGAAGTGGTACATATATATACAATGGAATATTAATTCCACCTTAAAAAAATAATGAGATCTTGCCATCTGCAACAACATGGATGGATGGACCTATAGAGTATTATGCTAACTAAAATAAGTCAAAGACAAATACCATATGATTTCACTTATACATGGAATCTAAAAAACAAAATAAACTAACAAAACAGAAACTCATACAGAGAATATTTTGATTATTGCTGGATGGAAATGGGGTTGTAGGAATAGGGGATAAAGAGGAAGGGATTAAGAAATACAAATTCATAGTTTCGAACAGTCATGGGAATGTAAAGTATAGCATACGAAATATAGTCAATAATATTGTAATAATTATATATGATGTTGGATGGGTACTAGTTCTACGAGCATGATCACTTCGTAAGTTATATAAATGTCTAATCATTATGTCGCATACCTGAAACTAATCCTATATTGTATGTCAACTGTAATTGAAAAATAAAAAATTATTATATGAACAAAAAAGATCACTGATCACTGATCACCATAACAAATATCATAAAAAAGACTGAAATATTGCAAGAATTAACAAAATGTGACACAGACACAAATGCTCTTGAAAAATGGCACAGACTTGCTCTACAGTGTTGCCACAAACCTTCAATTTGTAAAAAAAAAAAAAAACAGTATTTGCGAAGCATAATAAAACAAACTAAAATGAGGCATGCCTGTATGTTCATTCATTTGATAGTATGCACATTTGATCCATTTGAGATGCATTCGATTAATTTTAAAACAAACTTAATAAAGGTAATTTAAGAACAATCCTTTAATGCATATCTAAGACTTTCAATTCATTTATCTGACTCCTAAAACAGACATCAGATGGAAAGGACATAATAACATTCCTGAGACAGACTCTATCAGATATAATCTTTAATGTCACATTGCCACATACCCTGAGCCATCGTTTCCTTCATTGCCAAATGTTTTGATCTTGAGTGTGTCCCGGCTAAAACTTAAAATAAACTTTAACAATGGCTACTTCATCTTGATACAATTCTTTACCTTGCCCAGAAACAAGATATAAATAAATTTTTATATTTTTTATTAGCTTTCTTTTTTCAAGCTGCCTGAATGATTGGACAATTTTCAATTTAGAGACAGATTAAATACTCCCCTCAAATTGCAGATACTTTGAGGAAAATATGATATTGGTTATTTAGAGTGGTTTTGTTGGTGTAGTAGGATGTTTTGTTTTGCTTTTATTTTGGTACTGTCCTTTCCACTGAATAAGTTTCTCCATAAGATAATTACAAAGTTGACAATACTATAAAATATGATTTCTAATTTTCAATACAATATCAAAAGTATGTATAGTGCAGAAATCTAAAAATTCTGGGTTCAATATCATCATTTAACAGATCTCTCCAATAATTTTATAAAACAAGTGAGAAAGCAATTTACTCAGCCGTGTAGTCAATGCTCCATCACCATAAGCTGATCCTATTATACCACCATTCTGCTAACAGTCAAAAGCTGTTAACTGTTACCAACCTCACCTGTCACTGTTGTTCAGCAGACCCTTCACACTTCCCAGGCCTTAATTCTCTTTATCTTACTCTAAGGTACAGGTTGAGAAGCTTTCCATGAGCTATAAATATTTTATATAGTAGTTTCTTCCTGGGAATTAAGATGTGCAAAATGTTAAAATGTTAATGCCATGGCTGTTTTACAATGGTAAGCTCAAAATGGCTAATATTAACTGCCCATACTACTTGCAAGTGTTGGAAACACTGATAGCCATTATCAGATGTCACATGAAATGCCTTTCACGAACAGTACTATTAGAATGGATTTTTAAAGTTCTTATCTAATTATTTGAGTAGCATTATTTTGAGAGTAATCATTTTATTTTTATCCTTAAGTCACAGATATTTTAAGAAAATGCATTTTATAACAATATGAGAACATAATGAAAAGCTAGAGATGAATAAATGAGTAGATATCCATAAAATCTAATTCACAGTTAAGTGATCTGTATACCTCAGAAATCCAGCAGAGTGTGGTTAAGAGCCAGGCTTTCAGTCAGACAGAGAAAGTTCAAGTTGCACCTTAGCCACTTATTAGCTAGATGATTCTAAGTAAGTTTTTAAATCTAAGATTCAATTTGCTCATAAATTAAGCGACAAAGGTCCTAGATAATGCCTGGGACATGATAACAGCTAATATGTAAATAGCATATTAACTTATTTAACCTTCACAACAACCCTATGAGGTATTACATTATCTTCATTTTATAGATGAGGAAACTGAGGCATGGAGGGTAAATAACTTACCTAAGGTCACACACAATACATAGCAAACCCAAGATTCAACCCAAGTAGCTAGCTCAGATTCCTGTGCTTAACCACCACTGACAATCTCTCTATAGAGGGGTGATCAATAAATGGAAGCAAACAAGAAAATTCATTTCAAAAAATTAGGTTCATTCTTTCCAATAAAACCAATCTTAGAAGAGTGCCAAATATTTCAGTTCAGAGTTTATAAAAATGATCTCTTTTTATATTCTATGTTCAATTCCAATATTTAAAAAAATTAAGAGAAATAGAATGAAAGAGATGTTT
>NW_011889791.1:119593-121842 GCF_000151845.1 Pteropus vampyrus
AGTGCAGAAATCTAAAAATTCTGGGTTCAATATCATCATTTAACAGATCTCCCCAATAATTTTATAAAACAAGTGAGAAAGCAATTTACTCAGCCGTGTAGTCAATGCTCCATCACCATAAGCTGATCCTATTATACCACCATTCTGCTAACAGTCAAAAGCTGTTAACTGTTACCAACCTCACCTGTCACTGTTGTTCAGCAGACCCTTCACACTTCCCAGGCCTTAATTCTCTTTATCTTACTCTAAGGTACAGGTTGAGAAGCTTTCCATGAGCTATAAAAATTTTATATAGTAGTTTCTTCCTGGGAATTAAGATGTGCAAAATGTTAAAATGTTAATGCCATGGCTGTTTTACAATGGTAAGCTCAAAATGGCTAATATTAACTGCCCATACTACTTGCAAGTGTTGGAAACACTGATAGCCATTATCAGATGTCACATGAAATGCCTTTCACGAACAGTACTATTAGAATGGATTTTTAAAGTTCTTATCTAATTATTTGAGTAGCATTATTTTGAGAGTAATCATTTTATTTTTATCCTTAAGTCACAGATATTTTAAGAAAATGCATTTTATAACAATATGAGAACATAATGAAAAGCTAGAGATGAATAAATGAGTAGATATCCATAAAATCTAATTCACAGTTAAGTGATCTGTATACCTCAGAAATCCAGCAGAGTGTGGTTAAGAGCCAGGCTTTCAGTCAGACAGAGAAAGTTCAAGTTGCACCTTAGCCACTTATTAGCTAGATGATTCTAAGTAAGTTTTTAAATCTAAGATTCAATTTGCTCATAAATTAAGCGACAAAGGTCCTAGATAATGCCTGGGACATGATAACAGCTAATATGTAAATAGCATATTAACTTATTTAACCTTCACAACAACCCTATGAGGTATTACATTATCTTCATTTTATAGATGAGGAAACTGAGGCATGGAGGGTAAATAACTTACCTAAGGTCACACACAATACATAGCAAACCCAAGATTCAACCCAAGTAGCTAGCTCAGATTCCTGTGCTTAACCACCACTGACAATCTCTCTATAGAGGGGTGATCGATAAATGGAAGCAAACAAGAAAATTCATTTCAAAAAATTAGGTTCATTCTTTCCAATAAAACCAATCTTAGAAGAGTGCCAAATATTTCAGTTCAGAGTTTATAAAAATGATCTCTTTTTATATTCTATGTTCAATTCCAATATTTAAAAAAATTAAGAGAAATAGAATGAAAGAGATGTTTACAATCATTGTGATAGCATACAATGAGAGCTGCACTAGCCAGATAAGCAGAAATAAGTACTCAAGGACAGAAAGCCATAAACCATAAAAGGACCTGTACTACTCCTTGTATTCCCAGTGACCACTAAGTCCCTCCCTCTCTACTTTTCAGTTCTCCAAATGTCACAGTAGATACTAATCTCCTGGTATCTAAAGAGTTTGAACAATTTCCTCTAACTTCAAATCTCACTCAGGAAGAGAGACTTCAACTAGATCCCTCTAACTTTCTTCACATGGAATCTTTATTCCCATCTCACTTTCAGCAAAGATTCGCTGGTATGCCTAGATGTACCCCTGTCCACAGCAACAATCAAATTACAGTCCTCCCCACCACGTAGTAACAAGTTACCAGAGTTAAAGGTTCTTCTCGGGTCACCCCTTATAGCCTATGACCCAGAGACTACTGCCCTAACTGCAACTTACTAACTCAGCAGCAGCCCACACTGCACCCCAGAAACTCAATCGCAGATTCTTGTTACAACTTAACCCTTCATGATCCAAGCTAGAAGTATAATTGTTTAATCAAAAGACCTTGGGTCTAGCCTCAACACAGCTACTCATTACTTCTCTGGTCTGAGATAAGCCCTGGAAACTCCGTAAGTGTCCCTCACTGATAAAATGAAGATGAACTGGATGATCCCTAAAATCTCATCTAATTCCAATGATCTAGGATTCCACTTTAAACCAATTACAGCTGGATGAGAAAACTCAAGTAACTGTCTGCAGGTAACTGCTCCTCCCCTTCTAGCCCACAGCCTCCCCTTTTCCATCCTGCTGAGGCTTTGAAAACAGCTCACCTCAATTGTGCGAAACCAGGAAGCCAGGGTACACTGTCTATATCCAGCACATTTACACTGAATGGCTGATGCTCCGAGGGAGACTCCAACTGTTTACAAGTGCACTCTTCCTCTTTAGATGAGCCCTCAGCCTAGGAATGAGTAAGCAAATGCAAACACATAGCA
>NW_011889791.1:122357-123723 GCF_000151845.1 Pteropus vampyrus
ACATACACACACACACACACACACACACATATACATATCAATTAATCTTCATGTAAAATTAAGAGTCATAAGAAACATGACCAAAGTTATTAAAATGTCTGGTAAAAACAAAAGATTAAGATTTTCTTCCCATAGATATGGATCCAACAATAAAATGTTTATTTTACACTTTGAAAGCGTGAGTCATTTTATATATATTTGACTTAAAGCTCTAGCAGAAAGATCACAATCAAAATTCAGGTTTTGAGAGGGGAAAAAAAAATGGCATAGATGATAGAGGCTTTATTCATCCCTCTGGCGACCAAATAAATCAAAGTTGTGACAGAAACAAGGAGCAAACAGCAAGGAAAAATCGCCTGGGATCTAGCCCACACAACCTTGTTCATTCCCTAGTGATTAAAATTAGTAGTAAATATGGAGTCGACTTGTGAGAAATCAACTACTGTCACACAGAGTAAGAAAAACATTTCCGACACACATACATCTCTAGCCTTCGTAGTGTCTATAAAAATGTAAATCATTGGTTAAGATTTCTGAATCTCCTCAATTATACTATAAGCCAGGAAATATTATACTAAGTACACTCAGTATAAAATACAAGTAATAGCTAGTTTGGTTTCAGAAAATCTGGCCCGTTCACCAACAATAGCTGAAAGAGAATTCTTGAGAAACAATAAACTTAGATTTCAATCCTAACTGCACAGGTAACTACTTGGTTGGCCATTTCAAAACAACATCTCATTTATGAAATTAAGAGGTAGATTTAGATTATTTCTGTGATCTTTTCTAGCTCTAAAATGCTTGTAATCAGCTGCACTAATAATGACATCTGTCCTAGACCACTGAAAATTTCAGCATTTTTCATTTTTCATTACTATCAGATAAGAGGCAGGTAATTTCCACCCTGCTTTTTTAGCTCAGGCTCTTTGAAAGGCCATTGAAAATATATTTCTGATCAGGACAATTGCTGCCCTCTTAGAAGTAACCCAGTCTTGACATAGATATAGGTGATTCAAGAGAAAACGTAGCACAGTTTAATATTTGAAAGATGTTTCTGGAGACAGACATTTGTGTCTGTTGCAACCATAAAATCCAAGTTGTAGATTTTATAACAAAAGCACAAAATCAGGTCTTTTAGCCACCATAGAAATCTGTCTTCAAAATTGCTTCATTTTTCCACAATAACCACATCCTTGACCTATAGAGACCACACTGCAGTCTGACTCTAGAATCGAGAGGACATAGATTTAGTCCCTGCCATTGCTACTTATATATCAAAAGTTATTCACCTCCAAGCTTCATTTTACCCACCTGTAGAATAGGGATGCTATTCCTGGTAGCAATGGAAATTATTTATGTATATACA
>NW_011889791.1:124803-135689 GCF_000151845.1 Pteropus vampyrus
GTAAGTAAAAGGGTGATAGACTTGTGACAACTTTTCTCCTTTGAAAGCTTTATTATTTCCAATAAAATATGGACAGTGTCCTTTATAAAGGCACATCGACTCTGCTACAAATCAACCATGAAAAAGGTATGAGGTGGGAAAATTACTGGAATTAGAGCAAGATCCACTTTAGAATCCTGCTTCAGGCAACACTGTGCCTCAGTTTTCACAGACATAGGTTGCTGTGAGGTTTACATGAGATTCAGGTGAAAGCTCCTTGTAAATGGTAAAATGTTAGGAGTTAGTATTATTATTAATTTAATTACTATTGTTGACCTTTTCACTTAAATTAAACATCTCTGAAACATTTCTATTTATGATCTCTGTAGTTAAAGTTCAACAAACAAAATGCATCAGCTTTTTAATACATTAAATGCTTAATTAAAAATAAAAGAGTAATAAATATCTGTCCTTTGACTGAGTCATAACAATTCAATTCAGATTTTTTCCCAGGACTTGTTTCGCTGGGTTGGTTGGTTGGTTGGTTTGTTGGTTTAGCAGAAACATGCCCTACATACTTTCATGAACATAATTTACTTTTAAATTGATGTCTAGAATTCAGCATCCTGGATCTTAAAACAGGGCTCTATGTTAGTCATTGTTTCCACAGCCTATCAGCATTTAGACAGGAAGTTTGATATGCAAAGAAGGAATTGAATCTCAAGGGTCTATCAGTAATGTCCTTTAGCACCTCATAAAAATCTGATACATACAACTACTCGTGAAAACTAGAAATGTCTTTATATTAATAGTAACAACCAATGTAAAGACAAGAAAAACAGAGATCATTTATGACTCTTTATCACAGGAAATAACTGAAGGTGAAATGGATTGAAACAGAACTAGACTTAGGATCAACAGCTTTTAGATTTTCCTGCTCTGTACAACATTAAAACAATATTAGATTTTATTTTTGCATAATATGAATTACTAACATCAAAAATTTGTCCTCATAATAACATAGGAAAATTAGATTCAAAAGACTGATGTCCTGGCATTTCATTAAGAATGTAAAAGATTCTAGGAATATATGTGTGTTACTTTAAAAAAAAAAACAACTATATCTTAAGGACAGATGATACACCAATGAACAAAATACAGAGGCCAGTGGACTTTCAGGTATTATACTGTAGCAATACACTTAAATATGACCATGTTTCAAAAATATCTGAGGGAATCAAAAGACAAAACATGTTATGTTCCGACACACTACTTACTAAAATACTCCTAATTCTACTTGAATCAAGTCTTTATAGAGATATAAAGTATCATACATGTTTTCTTCTACCCAAAATAGTCCATGAAAGATAAATCACCTTTCTAATTGTTTACTGTAACATACACATTTTTTAAATTAGATACTATTTTTAAGTTATAATAATGAACTTATCTCTAATGCATTATAAGATAAAATGGATATAAGATATAAGTATACTAAATATAAAATAGAAAATAAGTATAAGAAATGTTTTATTTCTATCACTGACATTCAAATAATCATCTAGAATCATTAAAGGTGAATATTTAGGTCATTTGAGGGACAGTTCAATGACAGCTTCTACATTTTTCTCCTTGAGCACAGAACAAGAACTTGGTTGCATGAGTTCTTTGAGTATAATTACTCAAAGAATTAGGGATAAAGCATATGGGAGGCATGGAATTTTTGAATTTGGAGTCAATGCCTTCAAACCGAGGCATTCTTTTTTGGTAGTTCATTTCAGTACTACAGTATAAATGTAATTGTATGAATTGAAAGATATAACTGTAGAAATTATATAATATTATCCTAGGAATGTTTATATTTTCAACAAAATAAAAGCTTTTAAAGAAAAAAAAACTAACATTTAGTGATTAGTATGTGTTTGACACTGAAACACTATGATAGAAACTTTCATATATCACATTATTACAAGCATTTTCTCCATCTTTGCCATAAAATAATGGATTCTATGTTAAACGGTATAAAACAGTCCATCAAGGGCTCTAAATTATTGAAATGCATATCTTGTCAGAGTTAAAATCATTCTATAGACTGTTCATTTCTTTTCAACATACATAATATATTCCTGAACTAAGAGATTCAACAAGCTATTTCATACTTTCTGTCCAGAGACCATGGGCAACATGATGAAATAGTAAAATGCTGAGCCAAGTTGATAACATAAACACAAGGTCAAAGAACCCTTTAGCTATCTCTCTAAACCTCTGATTATCATTGTCCAAGAAATCTTCAGAGCGTTGGGTTTTTTCCCTCCTTAATTTAACAGTTTTACTGCTATATATCCAAAAGGCAATCATTTTCCACCTGGAAAATCCTGTCAAAAATATATTACCCATACTATACAATATTCATCCATATAAACATAAAGAAACTAAAATTTTTTAAAAAAGAAAGAAAAAAAACCTAAATAGAATTTATAGTAGGATACCACAAAAATCAGTCTTCTCATTTTACTTTTTAAATTAAATTTACTGAGGTGATATTTGTTAATAAAATTATATAGGTTTCAAATGTACAATTAAGTAATACATCATCTGTATATTGCATTGTGTGTTCACCACCCAAAGTTAAATCTCCTTCCATATACTTGACCCCCTTTACCCTCATCTACCTCTTCCCTTCCCCCTTTCCCTCTGGAAACCACTGAACTGTTATCTGTATCTATGTTTTTGTTTGTTTGCCTTCTTTGTTTGTTGTTTTCAGTTTTATATCCCACATGAGTGAAATCATCCATGTTGTGACAAATGACAGTACCTCATCTTTTCTTATAGCTGAGTAATATTCCATTGTGTATATCTACCACATCTTCTTTATCTAACCATCTCTCAAAGGACACTTCAGTTGCTTCCATGTCCTGGTGAATAATGTTGCAATGAACATCAGGGTGCATATATCTTTACAGATAAATGTTTTCACATATTGGGGGTAGACACCCAGAGGAGTGTTTGCTGGGTCTTACGGTAATTCTACTCTTAATTTTTTGAGGAACCTCTACACTGTTGCATGAGTTATTTATATATTTTGGATATTAGTCCCTTATCAGAGACATTGTTTGCAAATGTCGTCTCCCATTCAGCTGGTTATCTCTTTGTTTTGTTGATGGTTTCTTTTGGTGTACAAAAGCTTTTTAATTTGATATAGTCCCATTCATTGATTTTTGCTTTTACTTCCCCTATCTTTGAGGTCAAATTCATATTTGCTCTAAATCCAAGGTCCATGAATTTAGTACATATGATTTCTTCTATGCAATTTATTGTTTCAGGTCTTATATTTAGATCTTTGAAATATGAAACATTTTGAGTTAATTTTGGTGTATGGTGACAAGTAGCAGTCTAACTTCATTCTTTTGCTGTGGCTTTCCAATTTACTCAGCACCATTTATTGAAGAGGTTTTTCTCTATTGTATGTTTTCGACTACTTTGTCGAAAATTAGTTGCCTATGTATATGTGGATTTATTTCTGTGCTCTCAATTCCGTTCTACTGGTCTATGTGTCTTTTTCTGCCAATACCATGCTTTTTTAATTAGAGTCACTTTGTAGTATAATTTAGTCAGAAAATGTGATACGATGCCTCCAGCCTTGTTCTTTTTTCTCAGGATTGCTTTGGTGATTCTGGGTCTTTTGTGCTTCCATACAAGTCTGATGATTTTTTGTTCTGTTTCTTTAAAAATATCATTGAGGTTTTGATGAGGATTGCATTAAATCTATACATTGTTTTGAGTAATATGGCCATTTTAACTACATTGATTCTTCCAATCCATGAACACGGAATATCTTTCCATTTCTTTGTGGCTTCTTCAATTTGTTTTAATAGTGTCTTATAGTTTTCAGTGTATATTTCCTTCACATCCTTCATTAAGTTTAGTCCTAGGTATTTTATTCTTTTTGCTGCAATTGCAAAAGGAATTTTTTTCATTTTTTTCTGTAATTTCATTGTTAATATATAGGAACACAATGGGTCTTTGTACATTGATTTTGTATCCTGCAACTTTACTGTATGTGTTTATTGTTTCTAATAGTTTTTTGGTGGAGTCTTTAGGGTTTTCTATATAAAGAATCATGTCATCTGTAAAAAGTCATAACTTGATTTCTTTATTCCCACTCTAGATGTCTTTTCTTTCTTTTTCTTGCCTGACTGCTCTAGCTAGGACTTCCAATACTATATTGAATAAGAGTAGTGAGAGTAGGCATCTTTGTCTTGTTCCTGATCTTAGAGGAAAACCTTTTAATTTTTCACCATTAAGTATATATTAGCTGAGGGTCTGTTGTATATGGCCTTCTAAACCCATTTTATTAAGTATTTTAATCATAAATGGATGCTGTATCTTGTCAAAAGCTTTTTCTGCATCTATTAAAATGATTATATGATTTTTATCATTTTATTTTGTTTATGTGGTATATCGTATTCATTGATTTACATACATTGAACCATCCTTGTGCCCCTGGAATAAACCCCACTTGACCATGATGTATAATCTTTTTAATGTATTGATGTATTTGATTCGCTAGTATTTTGCTTAGGATTTTTGCGTCTGTATTCATCAGAGATATTGGTCTGTAGTTTTCTTTTTTGTCATCCTTACCAGGTTTTGGTATCAGGATAATGTTGGCCTCATAAAATGTGTTAGGAAGTATTGCCTCATCTTCAATTTTTTGGAAGAGTTTGAGAAGGACGGGTATTAAATCATCTTTGAATGTTTGGTAGAATTCACTAGTGAAACCATCTGGTTCTGGACTTTCATTTTTTGGAAAGTTTTTGATGGTTGTTTCAATTTCCTTACTGCTGATCAGTCTACTTAGATTTTCCAGTTCTTCGTGATTCAGCCTAGGAAGGTTATCTATTCCTTTTAAGTTACCGAATTTAGTGGCATATAGTCTTTCATAGTATTCTTGTATGATCTTTTTTTATTTCTGTAGTATCCACCGTAACTTCTCTTTAGTTTATGATTTTGTTTATTTGTGTCTATTCTCTTTTTTCCTTTGTGAGTCTAGCCAGGGGTTTATCAATTTTATTGATCTTTTCAAAGAACCATCTCTTTGTTGCATTAATTTTTTCTATTGTCTTTTTTTCTCAATTTCACTTAATTCTGCTCTAATTTTTATTACTCCCTTCCTTCTGCTGACTTTGGGCTTCATTTGTTCTTCTTTTTTTTAGTTCTTTAAGATACAATGTTAGGTTGTTTATTTGGGATTTTTCTTGTTTCTTGAAGTAGGCCTGTAATGATATAAACTTTCCTCTTATTATTGCTTTTGCTGTATCCTAAAAGTTTTGATATGTTGTATTTTCATTCTCATTTGTTTCTATGTATCTTTTGATCTCTCCATTTATTTCTTCTCTAACCTATTCATTCTTTAGTAGCACGCTGTTTAATCTGCACATATTTGTGGGTTTTCCTGATTTCTTTTTGCAGTCGATCTCCAGTTTCGAAGCACTGCGGTTGGAGAATATGCTTGGTATGATTTCAATCTTCTCAAGTTTGTCGAGGCTAGTTTTGTGTCTCAACAAATGGCCTATCCTTGAGAATGTTCCATGCGCACTGGGAAAGAATGTATAATCTGGTGTTTGGGGATGAAAGGCTCTGTAAATGTTGATTATGTCCAATTGGTCTAATATGTCATTTAAGACTCTTATTTCCTTATTGATTTTCTGTTTGGATGATCTATCCATGGCTGTCAATGGGGTATTTAAGTCAGTCTTCTCATTTTAAAATGTAGACAACAGATAACAGTAGTATCATTTTGAGAGACCCTGACCTCAAATTTGTTGAAACAACTGAAAATGGAAGAGAGATATTTAAAAGAGAGATTGCAGTCACCCTGCAAAGCACTCTCGATGTGACATAAATCAAATCAATAGCAACTATGGCCTACAGACAACCCACTCAGAACCCCTTCCTACGGGGGGGGAAAAAAAAAGCCTTGCAGTACACCATAGAGGAGAGAGGGCGCGCATTCTAAAAAAAAAAAAAAAAAAACTAATTCCGTAAATGTATCTGGCATTGTAGAAAAAAGAACAGATTTTATGGTATTGATTTACATTTTTTTTCATCTAACAGTTCATAATGAGAGTATTCCATAACGCACATGCACGCGCACGCACACACACACACACACAAACACACACACACAAACACACACACACACACATACAACCACTGCAACCCTTAGGGAGCTAGCAGAGATTCTATGTACCTAATCAATTTGAAATAGACTGCATTAAAAATATAGCATGCTAGCAACTGAAAATAATTAACAAAACCTGTAAACATAATCAAATACTGTAGAAAAACAATATTGTTTTAGAAACTTGAAATTCCACTCCCCCCACCAAAATTGATATTCTTGATCTCCAGCTAAAATTACTTAGACAAACGTCAATGTTTAAGAAAGTATGTTCATAAAACGTGAAGTCTTTTTCAGTTTCCATACAATTTTATTATAATTTGCCTTCTGGCAGAAGAGACATCAAATTACATTCTGCTAGAACAAGACGAGATCCTGCCATTACGATGGCATTGAGGGGAAAAGTAAGGAAAATTGGTCATCTCTTCCTTTTTAATATACCACCTATATTGATATGAATGCATTTATCAGCCTATTTCCCACAGTTATCCCCCACAAAAAAAAAAGCATAGTAACACTGAACTGTATCGAAAATGGTCTCCAGTTATTAACACAGTTACACAATTGTACTTTCTCAAAAGCTGGGCCCAGGAACAATCTTGAAGGCCTGTCAGCTCTGTTAACAACCTGCATGCATTACTTCTGAAAGCATCATTTACTGATTCCTGCCATTTTATCATCTTTACTAACTACTAGCCCTTTCTGTTACTCACACAGGCAGAAAAGCCTATCTTTCCATCTCATTTATCAAGTGAAAAATTCCTTTCCAGGGAAACAAACACCTGAGCCCAAGGAACTCTAACAAAGAACAGCAGAACAATCACTCAACTGCAGTTAGCACTGGTCATTTCTTTCCTACTACCATGTTCTTTCAAGAAGAAAGTGACCTTTAAATATGGAAATATATTCTATAAACATATGCATTCTTCTACATAATACCAAAAATAGCCGGACCCGGTGAATACCCTTTGGTGAGGTTTCAGCTGATGATGATTAGACCTCCTGCTTTCTTTCATTCATTTGCAGAACAGTTATTTAAACTTCCCTGTGGATTTTTATGCATACTGGATAAGGTGCCAGTTTGACTGTTTCTGCTCTAAACAAATAGCTTCTTCAGTGTTTTCAGACATCAATATTCAAATGTTCTAATCGGTTGGTGCCGAAAAGGAGTGCTATATTCTCAACACCATAGGCTACAGAACAGAAAAACTTCATAGCCAGAAGCTTTAAAGAATGTCTTCCAAATGTCTCAGTTTTTCAAAGAAGAGCTAACCCTCTGGATGCTAGAATTTCTAAATTTTAATATAACTCTTACCATCAAAGAGTTCCAATGGCATTTCTCAATGAAGGTGCTCTTGGTATTTTAAGCAGGATAATATTACAGTTAACATCCCTGGCCCTTAGGCATTAAAGTCCAGTAACACTGACCAGTTATTGTGACAACACAAAGTCCACACACACATTTCCACATGCCCCTAGTGGGAAAGTGCTGCCCTCCCAACCTTTACAAGGTATTTCTCTACTATCTCAAACAACTCACACAAAGCTCCAAAGCAGCTTTCTTAATAACTCAATTATTTTGATAGACCACAGAAATACAAATGAAGATGATATGGAATATGGGACTAAACCCTAAAGGAGCTCCTAACATGCTACTTGAAAAAGTATCCAAATTCCCTTTGCTTTTTGGTCACTTGTTTCTCCCTCATAAAAGCATTTAAGTTACCTCTAAGACTGTGTTGTCTAATATGGTATCCACTAGTTATAGAGTGGATAAATTTAAATCAATAGTTCAGATCTAAGTCATACCAGCCACGTAGGCTCAACAGATGCTTTATTATAGAAAATTGACATTATTTTCTATATGTTTAATACAAAAGCTGTATTAAACAGCACTGCTCTAAGGCTTCCTAAGCACATGGTGAAGCACTTCATTGCCATTTTGACGGTAGTTCACAGCAAAGATAGAATTCTTCAATGGCAGTAACAGAAAGTCACAGTTAATCTCCAAACTCTTTTTAACATTTGGCTTTGGAACGAAATTCTGGACATGAGCAACATTAAAACCAGAAACTTCAGTATTAGACCAAGTTGATTAGTATTACAGAATGGATCCGCTCTTACAATATCTGCTAAACAAACTGCTCTAGAAGATAATATTGATTAGCAAAATAATACTAGGAAGGCTAGCCTTTCTTTCTTCTCCAGATATCATCCCCTAAGTGCCAAACTTTGTTTTATTAACCAAAAAGAACTGTCCCGTGGCTGGCATGCCCTTCAGGAAGCTCTGGGTAGGAGGAGGCATCCTCATCTGTGGTTTTATTTTCCATAGTTTCAGTTCCCAGCAGTCAACTGCAATCCAAAAATATTAAATGAAAAATTTCAGAAGTAAATGGTGTGCTGTTTTGAGCAGAATGATAAAATTTTGTTCCATCCAGTGTGGGACGTGACTCAGCCTTTTGTCAGCATCTCCACGCTGTTTACACTCTCTGCCCGTTAGTCACTTAGCCTCTGTCTCAGTTATCAGACAGTCCAGAACGGCAGTACTTGTGTTCAAGTCACCGTTATTTTACTTAAAGCCTCCAAAGTACAAGAGTAGTGATGCTGGCAATTTGGATAGGCCAAAGAGAAGCCATAAAGCGCTTCCTTTAAGTCAGGGGTCCCCAATCCTCCACCCCCAGCAGCGGACCGGTACCAGTCTATGCCCTGTTAGGAACTAGGCTGCAGAGCAGGAGGTGAGCGGCAAGGCAGCAAAAGCTTCATCTGTATTTGCAGCCGCTCCCCAGCGCTAGCACCACTGCCTCAGCTCCACCTCAGATCATCAGGCACTGGATTCTCATAGGAGTACCAGCCCCTGTTCCTAAAAGGTTGGGGACCGCTGCTTTAAGTGAAAACGTAAAAAGTTCTCGACTTCTTAAAGAAAGAAAAAACCATATACTGAGGTCAGTAAGATCTAAGGTAACAAATCTTCTATCTGTGAAATTGTGAAGAAGGAAAAATAAATTTGTGCTAGTTTTGCTGTTACACCTCAAACTGCCAAAGTTACAGCCACAGTGCTTAGCTGAGATGGAAAAGGCATCAAATCTGTGGGTGGAAGACATGAACAGAACTGAGTTCCGACTGATGACAATGAGTTTCACCAGAAAGCAGTGATTCTAAATAAAAGATTTTGGCAAGGAATCACCTGAAACAAGCGACACCAAGCCATTTACTGCAAGTTAGGGATAGTTACACAGACTCAGGAATAGGTTTGGCATTTGATCATTTCACATCATCACAAGAAGGGTGAGTACAGTACATCAAAATATTTTGAGAGACCACATTCACATTGTTATAATCATTATAACATCGTTATATTGTTATAACGATATCGCTATAATCGTTCTATTTTATTATTAGTTATTGCTGTGTCTAATTTATAAATTAAACTTTATCATAGGTATGTATGTATAGGAAAAAAATAGTATATCTAGGGTTCAGTACTATCCGCAGGTTCCAGCATCCACCAGGGAACTACTGTATAGACATCTATTTGTTCCTCCTAAATTCAGACCAGTTCCATCTTCTCTTTCATCTGTCACTGGACGCTCTTTCTCACAGGGTTTGTAGTCTGCACACTACCACACCTTGGAAATTGCTTAAGAAGGGGCTCAGAAGGCTGGACTCCAAGTATCTACAATGTTTAGTATGTAAATTCTTGAAAAAGCATTTGTTAAGACTATAAAAATATTTTTCTTCTTCTCTACTATTTGAAATTCTAAGACCAGGGTAGTAATTCTATTGTAATTCCTTGTAAACCAGAGTTTTCTAAATTGGTATATCAAAGTTTAATAATAGGCCTACTATGAAAGGGAGGAGGGGGATATTTCAATCTTAGCTAATTTGGAAGGCAGTACAACACAGGCATGCCTGAGTTTCACCCCTGTTCCACTATAAACTGACAGGCTGCAAGACCTTAGACAGACTGCATGGTAAGCCAAGGTTCTCCTCTGTGAAATGGATAAGAGATGAACTACCATGCCAAGTGCCTAGCATACAGTAGGGGCCCAAAGCACTTCGTTAATGTTACTTTTGCTCATGTTCCTCCTTCTGCCTGAAACACTTTCCTCCTGGTAGATCATAGAGCAAGGTCCTTCTCATTCTTTAGATCTCAGTTTAAAAGTCACCTTCTTAAGACAGGCCCTACCTACCTATCAAGTTAGTATATGCCTTTTTATTTTCTATTATAGCCTCCTGTTTAGTTCTTCCTTGGTGCTTCTCACAATCTATGAAGAATTTATATGTTAGTTATGTTCTGGTGAGAAAAACTAATAAAGAACTAAAGTTCCATGAGGACAGTATATCCTGGGAGAATAACACTGTGTCTGGTGCATACCAGACTCTCAGTAAGTAAATGATAGCTGAATGAATGAATATCTGGATTAAACAAAGTCAACTGTTTCCTTCACACCAGCCAAATACTGTATGATTGCTTTTATGTTAGGTTTCTAGAGTAGTCAAATTCATAGAGACAGAAAGTAGAATAGTGGTTGCCAGGGGCTAGGAAGAAGGGAAATAGGACATTTTAATATTTAATGGGTACAGAGTTTTGGTTGGGAAAGACAACAAAATTCTGAAGATGAATGGTATTGATCATTGCACAAAAATGTGAATGTACCTAAAATGCCCAGAATTGCATACTTGAAAATATTTAAAATGGTAAATTTTATGTTACATGTACTTT
>NW_011889791.1:136394-156346 GCF_000151845.1 Pteropus vampyrus
TGCTTTAAGTGAAAACGTAAAAAGTTCTCGACTTCTTAAAGAAAGAAAAAACCATATACTGAGGTCAGTAAGATCTAAGGTAACAAATCTTCTATCTGTGAAATTGTGAAGAAGGAAAAATAAATTTGTGCTAGTTTTGCTGTTACACCTCAAACTGCCAAAGTTACAGCCACAGTGCTTAGCTGAGATGGAAAAGGCATCAAATCTGTGGGTGGAAGACATGAACAGAACTGAGTTCCGACTGATGACAATGAGTTTCACCAGAAAGCAGTGATTCTAAATAAAAGATTTTGGCAAGGAATCACCTGAAACAAGCGACACCAAGCCATTTACTGCAAGTTAGGGATAGTTACACAGACTCAGGAATAGGTTTGGCATTTGATCATTTCACATCATCACAAGAAGGGTGAGTACAGTACATCAAAATATTTTGAGAGACCACATTCACATTGTTATAATCATTATAACATCGTTATATTGTTATAACGATATCGCTATAATCGTTCTATTTTATTATTAGTTATTGCTGTGTCTAATTTATAAATTAAACTTTATCATAGGTATGTATGTATAGGAAAAAAATAGTATATCTAGGGTTCAGTACTATCCGCAGGTTCCAGCATCCACCAGGGAACTACTGTATAGACATCTATTTGTTCCTCCTAAATTCAGACCAGTTCCATCTTCTCTTTCATCTGTCACTGGACGCTCTTTCTCACAGGGTTTGTAGTCTGCACACTACCACACCTTGGAAATTGCTTAAGAAGGGGCTCAGAAGGCTGGACTCCAAGTATCTACAATGTTTAGTATGTAAATTCTTGAAAAAGCATTTGTTAAGACTATAAAAATATTTTTCTTCTTCTCTACTATTTGAAATTCTAAGACCAGGGTAGTAATTCTATTGTAATTCCTTGTAAACCAGAGTTTTCTAAATTGGTATATCAAAGTTTAATAATAGGCCTACTATGAAAGGGAGGAGGGGGATATTTCAATCTTAGCTAATTTGGAAGGCAGTACAACACAGGCATGCCTGAGTTTCACCCCTGTTCCACTATAAACTGACAGGCTGCAAGACCTTAGACAGACTGCATGGTAAGCCAAGGTTCTCCTCTGTGAAATGGATAAGAGATGAACTACCATGCCAAGTGCCTAGCATACAGTAGGGGCCCAAAGCACTTCGTTAATGTTACTTTTGCTCATGTTCCTCCTTCTGCCTGAAACACTTTCCTCCTGGTAGATCATAGAGCAAGGTCCTTCTCATTCTTTAGATCTCAGTTTAAAAGTCACCTTCTTAAGACAGGCCCTACCTACCTATCAAGTTAGTATATGCCTTTTTATTTTCTATTATAGCCTCCTGTTTAGTTCTTCCTTGGTGCTTCTCACAATCTATGAAGAATTTATATGTTAGTTATGTTCTGGTGAGAAAAACTAATAAAGAACTAAAGTTCCATGAGGACAGTATATCCTGGGAGAATAACACTGTGTCTGGTGCATAACAGACTCTCAGTAAGTAAATGATAGCTGAATGAATGAATATCTGGATTAAACAAAGTCAACTGTTTCCTTCACACCAGCCAAATACTGTATGATTGCTTTTATGTTAGGTTTCTAGAGTAGTCAAATTCATAGAGACAGAAAGTAGAATAGTGGTTGCCAGGGGCTAGGAAGAAGGGAAATAGGACATTTTAATATTTAATGGGTACAGAGTTTTGGTTGGGAAAGACAACAAAATTCTGAAGATGAATGGTATTGATCATTGCACAAAAATGTGAATGTACCTAAAATGCCCAGAATTGCATACTTGAAAATATTTAAAATGGTAAATTTTATGTTACATGTACTTTACCACTAAAAAAAATGAAATTTAGAAATTATGACATCTCCTGACACGTACCTTACATTAAGGCAAAAAAAATTTCACTTAGTATCTCTGCTACATGCTTTCTCTACCTGAAAATACCTTTTTCAATATCATCAAAAGGTACTACTAATTCCTTAGCCAAATTTCCATCTTCAATGTATTCAGAACTGTTGTTGTTGGGCTTAAAGTATCCACACGGTAATGCTCAATTTCATCTGTAAATCTTCTAAATAAACTCTGTTTCTCTCCCCAAATTCAAGCAGGCAGTCAGCCCTGTTTACTGCTTCAGAGAAAGCATGTGTCTGGGTGGGAAAAACAGTAGCCTAGGAACCTTTTAGGCTTTTTCAAAACAAAAGACTAACTAACTACTTACAATAGCTACAAATGGAAACCACCCAAATATACATCAACAGTAAAACAGATAGATAAATCATTGTAATGTAGTGGAGTACCACACAGCAATGAGAATGAACACACTGTTAATGCAACATCATAGATGAAACTATGCTGAGGAGGGAAATATAATGCTGAGGAGGGAAAGCCAAGTAAAAATAATATGTACTCTATTATTCCATTTACATAAAATTTGAAATAGGTAAAACTAATATATGATGATAAAGGCCAGAGAGCAGTATCTTCTGAGAAAGGGGTTTAGTTCAGGGCTAGCAATGAGAAGGGGCATAGGAAGGCCTCTGGGGTACTGGTAATGTTCTGTCTCTTGATCTGGAGTGACATGGTATGTGTCTTTTCATAGAAATGTATTGAACTGTGAAATTTTAATTTCTCCTTTTTTCTATATGAATGCCATAGTCAATTAACATTTTACTTTAAAAAGAATTCTGCTCTCGTTTTTTGGGGGGAGACAGAAGTAAAGTACATAGTATGTCAGGTGGTAATAAGTGCAATTAATATAAAGGGAAGGGCATAGGGAGTGCCAAGGCATGTAGACAGGAATGGAAAGGAATTTACAGTTTTAAAGAGTCAAGGAAAACTGGACTGAGAAGGTGACATTTTCACCAGAAATCTAAAAAATGAGGGTGTGAGCCATGCAGCTTTCCAGGGGACAGTGCATAGAACATATAGTTCAACCTATGCTTATATATGGTAATTTATATAACACAGAGAAAACTGTCTACCTATTTTCTACCTTTCTTTCTTATTTTAGTGGAATTATAACAACCTAGATTATAACATTATTTTTAAAAAGATTATTTCCCTATGTGTATATACAACAGAACAAACAAAACAAGACTAAACTCTTAAGAAGAAGGAGATTCTCAAGCATAGACACAGCTAGCATGCTGAACAAATGCCAAAAGGATGAGTTTACCCAGACTGGAAAGAAACTGGTCCAAACAGAGAAAAAAGGAAAGCTGAGAGAAATTGCTCATTTTCACTCAGTCACTCTGTGTAATGCAGTCAAAGGTTAAACCAATTACCAACCTCCCCAGCCCTGAAGACACTACACACACACACACACACACACACACACACGCGCGCACACACACACACACACACACACACACACACACACACAGTTTCTACCAGTCAAGAACCACCAGAAATATGATGAAAATTTCTAACAGACTACACAGTGACAAAAACAACAAATATATGAAAGAAACAGGCAATAAAAATTTTTTTAATTTTTTAAATATATATCCTCAGAAATGATATTAGAGCCCTGGACAAGAACAGATGCTATTTTTAAAAAGGGATGACGGAATTGAACTTACAGTGAGTGAATTTCTTAGTATATAAATGCTATCTCAACAAAGACAGTGACGCTGTAACCAAAATTCCCAGGATGCAGTCTGATGAGAGCGCTGGGAATGAGAGCTGTGCTGTCCACAAACGTAGCCACTAGCTACATGCGTTTACTGAACACTTGAAATATGGCCAATCTGAGATGAGATGTGCTAAAAGTATAAAGTACAGACAGGATTTCTAAGTCAGTACAAAAAATATATGCCGTAATTATCTCAATAATTCTTTATATTCAATACATGTTAAAATGATAGTATCTTGGATATATTGGGGTACATAAAATATATTATCAAAATTAACTCCATCTGTCTCTTTTTTACTTTTGCTCTAGTATTTATTTTTTAATAATTTTATCTTTTAATTACAGTGGGCATATGATATTATATTAGTTTCAGGTGCGCAACACAGTGATTAGACATTTATGTAACTTACAAAGTCATCACTCTGATGTCCAGTACCCACCTGACACCATACATAGCTATTACAATATTATTGGCTACATTCTTTATGCTATACTTTATATCCCCATGACTATTTTGTAGCTACAAATTTGTACTTCTTAATTCTTTCCCCTTTTTCACCTACCTCTCATACCTGCTCCCATCTGGCAACCCTCAAAATGTTCTCTGTATCTTTGAATTTGTGTGTTTTGTTTATTTTGTTCCTTAGATTCTACATGTATGTGAAATCATATGGCATTTGTCTTTCTCTGTCCAACATACTCCACCCAGCATAATACCATCCATGTTGTTGCAGATGGCAAGATTTCATTCTTTTTTATGCTTGAGTAATATTCCATTGTATATATGTACCACCTCTCCTTTATCCATTCACCTGTTGATGGACACTCAGGAGGCCTCAATATCTTGACTATTGTAATCATCTTACTTTTTTAATGTGGCTTCTAGAAATTTTTAAATTTTATATGTGGCCCATGTGTTTCTTGTATATTACCTTTCTATTAATTGCACTACTGTAGATTATACATTCGTTGAGGACAAGGGATGTATCTAAACAATTGCTGTGTCTTCTAGAGCACCCAAAGCATAGCAGACTCTCAGTAAGTATTTGCTGAAAAACAAATAATGGATGTTTTTACAGCATTAGTCTCCAAGCTTATCATTTTGAAAGTATGCATTTTGAAAGTGCATCCTAAGGCAAGGAGGACAGGCAATTCAAGTAATTTGAATTATCTATTCTCATCTTTTGTGTATTGCTTAAAAAAATTTTGGTATACTTTATATATCATGATTTATTCCTCATATACTTTTTTAGAATACAACTATCATTTTAATCACCAGTCTGAATTATTTCAACAATATGGTCACAGAGATTTCTAAAACCAAGAAAAGAAATCTACTGCCTTTCCCTTGTAGAGCCTGCCCTCTAGGACTCATATGTTATTACAATAAACATATTTTCCACAAAGATCAATTTGCTTTACAATAAAATTTCAAATAAATTTCATTATGAAATCCACACATAATATGTTAAAAGACTCAAAAAAATATAGTAAAAACTAAATGTTGCAGATAGCTAACATACTGGCCTCAAGTTAACCAGTTTAATGAAAGGAAGCTGAAGAGAAAATATCCTTCAGTGTCATTTTTAAAAATATCAATAAATATTCCATTTTTTAAATTTTTATATATTTGTTTTCAATTATAGTTGACATACAATATTATATTACTTCCAGGTATACAGTACAGTGATTAAACATTTATATAACTAATGAAGTGATCACCCTGATAAATCTAGTACCCATCTGACACCATACATACTATTACAACACTACTGACTATATTCCCCATGTTATATTCTACATCCCCATAACTATTTTGTAACTACCAATTTGTAAATCTTAATCTCCTTCCTCCTTCACCCATCTTCCCCCAATGTGACAACCATCAAAATGCTCTCTGTATCTATGAGCTTGTTTCTGTTGTTTGTTTATCCTGTTCTCTAGATTCCACATATGACATTTGTCTTTCTCTGACTTACTCCACTCAGCTCAATACCTTCTAGATCTATCCACATTGTTGCAGATGGCAAGATTTCAATCTTTTTTATGGCTGAGTAATATTGCATTGTATATATGGACCACCTCTTCTTTACTGATGGACACCAAAGTGGCCTCCATATCTTGGCTACTATAAATAATGCTGCAATGAACATATGGATTCACATATGTTCCTTCACAGTAGTGTTTTGGGTTTCTTCAGATAAATACCCAGAAGTAGGATCAATGGGTCCTTCTTAACTTTTTGTTACAGCCTTTGTTTTAAAGTCTATTTTGTCTGGTATAAGAATTGGTACCCCAGCTTTTTGTTTGTTTTTATTTTCATGAAATATCTTTTCCCATTCCTTTACTTTTATTTTGTGTGTGTCTTTCAATATGCCTTACTTTTGAATTGTACACCTGAAACTTACTAGATTTCATTAACCAATGTCATCATAATAGAAATAAATAAAATAAAATTAAAATAAATAAATAAAGTGAGTCTCTTGTAGGCAGCATATGTAAGGGTTTTATTTTCTTATCAATTCAGCCACCCTATGTCTTTTAATTGGAGCATTTATATTTAAAGTAATTGTTGATAGATATATAGTTATTGCCATTTTATTATTCATATTTTTTATCTTTTTTTCCCCCTTTCTTTTTCTAAAAGAAGTCCCTCTAATATTTCCTGTAATATTGGCTTGGTGATGATGAACTCCTTTAGCTTCTTCTTGTCTTAGAAGCTCTTTATCTGTCCTTTAGTTCTGACTGATAGCTTTGCTGGGTAGTCTTCTTGGTTGTAGGTTCTTGCTTTTCATTACTTTGAATATTTCCTGCTAATCCTTTCTGGCCTGCAAAATTTCTCTTGAGAAATCAACTCACACTCTTATGGGAGCTCTCTTGTAGGTAACTGACTGCTTTTCTCTTGCTGCTTTTAAAATTCTCTCTTCTTTTTAACATTTGGCATTTTAATTATGATGTGTCTTGGTGTGGGCCTGTTTGGATTCATCTTGTTTGGGACTCTCTGCACTTCCTGGGCTTATTTTCTTCACCAAGTTAGGGAAGTTTTCAGTAATTATTTCTTGAAATAGGTTTTCCATTCCTTGCCCTCTCTATTCTCCTTCTGGTACCCCTATGATGCAAATGTTGGTAAGCTTGATGTTCAGAGGCCCCTTAAACTATCCTCATTTTTTTTTAATTCTTTTTTCTTGTTGCTGTTCTGATTAGGTGTTTTCTGATTCAATTCTCTGCTTCATCTAATCTATTGTTAATTCCTCTTAAGGTATTCTTCATTTCAGTTATTACATTCTTCATTTCTGACTGGTTCTTTTTTGTGTTTTCTATCTCTTTGTTAATGTTCTCAATGAGTTCCTCTGCTCTTCCCCTAACTTCATTGAGCATCCTTATAATCAGTGTTTTGAGCTCTGCATCTGGTAGTTTGCTTGTCTCCATTTTGTTGAGTTCTCTTTCTGGAGTTTTGTTGTTCTTTCATTTGGGACATGTTTATCTCCCCATTTTGGCTGCCTACTGTGTTTTTTTCTGTGTATTAGGTAGGGCTGCTATATCTCCTAGTCTTAGTAGAGTGGCTGGCCTTATGTAGTAGGTGTGCTTGGGGCCCAGTGGCACTGTCTTCCCTAGTCACCTGAGCTGGGTGCTCCGTGTATGTCCCTTATATGGGATGTATGTGTCCTCCTGTTTTAGTAGAGCCTTGGTTGCTGTTTGCTCATCAGTGGGATGGACTGACCCTCAGACTGACTTGTTACGATGACTGGCCATGACCAGTGGAAGAGCTATTGTGCAAGAGCTGACCCTTCTGGGCAGGATTTGCTTTAGCAAGGCTCTTGTGCCTGCTCTGTCTACCCTTTGGGTGGTTGCCCTTAGATGTGACCCCAGGTGGTGCTCCAGCTCAGACTGCAGCCAACCTAGCATGTAGGCCAGGGCTTCCTGGAAGGGTTCCTGCCTCAGATCAAGTTCAGCTACAGCCTGTGTTCTGACTGGGTTCACGTGGCATGAGCCGCCAAGTAATGTGAAGATGGCCACCACCCACATTGGGCTTGGAATGCCTTGAAAGGCCAAGCCGCAAACTGAGGACAGTTGCCACTAGTGCCAGTCTTGGGGCTGCTGAGAAAAAGGTAAGGGACATGCTGAAGCCAGATGCTGCTCATTCAGGTTTTGTGAACCTTTGAGAGATTTTAGGAACATCTGCAGCATGAGCCAAGATAGGCTGTTTCTATGGAAAATCCACTGGAAGCCGCTTCGCTGGGCCCACATGTTAGGAGGGGAGGGGTCTCAGGGATTCACCAGGGCAGGGCGACCAGTGTTACCTACATTGGTGGAGACTCAGATATGGTGCCCACCTGGTTATGCAAGCCAGGTGGGGGAAGTCTCAACAAAGGAACTATGCCTTCTGTCAGCACTTCTGTCTGGGAGAAGCTGCCCCTTCAGCCCTCTCCCTGAAGCCAAACAATTCAGTTTCTCCCCCCACCCCACCCCCCATATGTCCCTAAAGCCTTTTGAGCTGCTACTCCAGGGCTGGAGCTCAGAGCAAGTAAGTCCATCTGTGAATAAGTTCACATGCAGTCCCCCTCAAGAAGAAATTCTGAAACTCCTTCAGCTCTCTGTCTCACTCAACCACCATCTCCGCTGGTTTTCAGAGCCAGACGTTATGGAGACTTCTCTTCCTGGCACTGGAACCCTGGGCTGGGGAACCTGATGTGGGGCTAGGGCCTCTTGCTTCTCCGAGGGCACCTCCACAGCCAAGGTATTTCTCCCAATTCTCAACCGTCACACACAGGAATGGGACCATCCCATTTTGTATCTCCACCCCTCCTACTGGCTTCTTTTGTGTGTCCCTACTTGTAGGACTTCTGTTCAGCTGGACTTCAGGTGACTCCCAATGACGACTATTCTGTAGTTTAGTTGTAATTCTGATGTGGTTGTGAAAGGTGGCAAGCACAGTGGTTACCTACTCCGTCATCTTGACTGGAAGCCCCAGTAAATATTCCATTTTATAAAAGCGGGCAAACTTGCAATCTAATTTGCTGCCACTATCACTCCAAATATACCCAAATAAACACTCTGACTACCATATTCATCAAAGCATCTAATGAAATTGGGAGGTAGACTGATTCAGAAAAATACTTATGAGGGCTTCTACAGAGTTATAAAAATGTCTCAAGCACTTTGGATTTTTACAGGTCAGAACAAGGGTTAAATAGCCCATACTCCTAAAACAATATTTGAAAGGAATAATACTTAAGGACTGGTAGCTCGGAGGCTGGAGACTGGGAAACATGGATGGACAGCCTATTTGAAAGGGCTCCGAGGACGAGAATACACACACACATTTCTCAGTAAAGATCTGGCTGCAGGAGAAGCTCTTAATCATCCTTCTCAGTCACCTTTTCTGGTTCCTCCTCTTTTTCCAGACCTCTTTGAGTTGGAAAGCCCCAAAACTCAATCTAGGGCCTCTTTTCTTCTCTTACTTCTCAGCTTTTCATTAGATCCTAAAAATTTTCAGTTCTACTTAAATCGGCCAGGGTCAGTTTCTGTTGCTTGCAACTAAAACCCCTTAGTCAGTATAACCACCAGCTCTCAGAACACTGACTCTGCTTTACTATCACCAAACCCCAATCTGCCACCTAATCCTGTCCCCTGTCCTCGTTTCCACTGATAGTTAGGATAAAAATACAGAGTTATCCCACTTTCAATAATAACAGACTCTAATCACACATGCCCAGAATTGTTTTGTATGATATCTGAGAAACTCTAAGAATTAAAGTTATTTTTTACCAGAATATTTGTTACCAAACTGGCTTTGTCCAGCTATCATGGAAATACACAAAGAGTATGAAATCTCTCACAGGACTTCCCCTGCAGCTCATCTAAAATAGTCCCTTACCACAAATTCTGTTAATCCCTTCCTTTGATCCCACACAATCTCTATTACAGCAGCTAACCTCAGACAAACACAATTAATTATTCATGACTTCATGAAAGTAAGAGACCATGTCTCCTCATTTCTATATCTTCAGACTTGATAACAGTTTAATTTTATCAGAAAGTAATATAGAAAATGCTTCACATTTTTAAAATAATCACCGTATTTGAAATGATATGAACTCTGAATTGAATATGATGTTAATTATCCACTATCAATACATCTGAGTATAAAATGCCTATTAAGCCTTTCTGATCATGTTGAAAAATCAAGAGGGAATTATACATGGGCCTACAAAGTACTTTATTATCTTGATATTTCTAACTAATTCATGGCTTAGCCTAGGTCAAATTTTGTGCACATTTAAAAAATATGAATACCAATTCATTCACATAATTCTTCCTATCTCATTCTTTTTTAGCAAATATGTTTAAACTTGGGAGTTGGGAATTATATGGATAAACAGAATGATCTAAAAGGTCTTTAAAACTCTCATTCAATTCTCCCCCCTGCCCTCCAGTTTAGTTTAACCTAAAGGTATCTAATCAATAGGTTGCACATGAGTATAAATACCACATATATAATTCTCAAAGGGCAGCAAGATGTGGTTTTCCCCAAATAACATAACTTTATATAGGAGAGCCTCACAAATGCATAGACGAGCACCATCTAGTGGGAAGAATTACTCCAGGTAAAGAGTTAACTATTGATGGTAGATCTAAATTAAATTACCTACCAATATCTAAATCATAGACATTTGTTATTCAGAACTCAATTTCGTTAAAATGTTTAATAACCATGTAGCTACTAAATCAAGAGTAATACCAGTTTTAAGATAAATAGTAAGACTAAAGGGTAATTAGGGCAGTTCAGGTTCAGCTATTTTAACGTTCTATATTGAATCTATTAAAATTAAAATGGAAGGAAATGAACTAACGCCTATAGTGAGCACTCACCCTGCCATGTGTTGGGCGTATTCACATGTGCTACATCTCATTTAAACCCACAACAACCAGTAAGAAAGTTATTAAAATCTCCACTGTACAAATACGGGAACTGACCCTCAAGTATTAATTTATCTGTAATCATACAAACATTAAGTGATGAAATCACCTCCTATCTACTGCTCATGTAACTATTACTGAGTCTTTGGGGAAAAAATTAAGTAATAGAATAAATGAAGTGTATACAAACTCACTAAGCTAAACTTGGTTTGGACCATATGTAACTGACTCCAACATGAACAAGAGAGATGTGCCATTGGATAACAGATAATCTCTCAGACTTTGGAATTAATTAGACTGCTAGCTAAAAGGAGACAGAGCCCATCTTAGCCCTAAACATAGTGAGGTGTGGTTGAAAGAGCATGGACTTTGATGTCAGGCCTAAGTACAAACCAGTATTAGCAAACTAATATTAACTGAGTGTCTCCTACATAGAAGAGCACAGAGTTGGAGCTGAGAACACAAAGGTGTCCATGCAGACATAACTTCTCACAGAGCCTGCAGTCCTACCCTTGAATAATTTTCAGTCTAGTGGAGAAGATAACAGATGAGTAGGTCTTTTGGGCACACTGGGAGAGGCCACTTAATCCATAACTTAGTTTGGGGCAGAAGGCAGAGTTTCTTAGAAAATTTTTAACTTTGTAAAGATAGTTCCCTTCACAAGAGTGGCCTTTATAAATTAGTCTTCCCAACTTTCAAAACTTTCTTCTCTCTCTCTCTCTCTCTCTCTCTCTCTCTCTCTCTCTCTCTCTCTCTCTCACACGCACACACACACACACACACACACACACATATGTGCAAACTGGGGCTTTATTGACTTGACTTGAAATTTTTGCTTTCCAACAGACATGCCCTCTACAACAAGGTTCGGTTCTTCAAATCCTTACATTGTCACAGATTTGAATCAATTCCATTTTAAGAATAGAAGGATATAACAAATAGATGGTGGCAAAGCTTAATCAAAAAGGACAATACCTTGGAACCAGATCTATTGAAATTGCAGGTTTGCAGTAACTGGTTAATAACTAATTAATATGGTTGCCAGATAGGAGGGTTTAGGGGAGGTGGCTGGGTGACAAAGGTGAAAAGGATTAAGAAGTACAAAAAAATTGCCACTTATAAAAATAGTCACAGGGATGTAAAATACAGCATAGTCAATAATGTTGTAATAACTATGTACAGTGTCAGATGGGTACCAGACTTATTGGGGTGATCACTTTGTGAGATATATACATGTCTAATCACTATGTTTTGTATACCTGAAACTAATATAATATTGTATGTCAGTGGTAACTGAAAAATAAATTTTTAAAAATAAATTAATATTCCATAAAATTCCAAAACTAAAAAATAAAACTTAGCTAAAAAAAAATGGATTAACACATTATTTGGATTATTTTTTTTTAAGTAAGAAGAGAAGGAAGGGACAATCATAAATGTAGGTCCACTTCTTCTCTTTCCCTTCCTAAATAATTCAGTTCTAAAGTCATAGTAGGGCATCTATGCTGGGACAGTAACACACAGTAGGGGATAGAGGCAGCACACAGGCTCAAAGCAGGGTGAAGATAACATCTATGTATGGGAGCAGTCTAAATTGGGGTGTCTGAGCCCGAGCAGAGTAGGGAGGGTAAAAGAACAGGGAGTGACCCCACATGTGGTGTCAGAGCTGAGTAATGTAAAGAAGACATCCTTTTGGGAGAAGAAGGAAAGATGTAGAGGGTACTGGGAGCTGAAGCCCAAACAGCATGAGCAGGGCCCCTGAGGAGGGATGCTCAGTATGTGGTTTAGAACTCAAGCATGTCAGAGCCAGAGTGAGGTGAGAAGAAATCTTAGGAGATACTGGTTACATACAGATATATTGAGTAAATAAGTAAATATATTATAGATAATAGGACTCGGGTTCTCACTGTGGTGAAAGAATAAATATGGAAAAAAGAAAACTGGAATGAATCATGGAGGGACTAAGCTGAAATTTGAGGTATCAATGTGAACTCATGATTTCAAGACAGACAGGGAACAGATAAGGAAATATACATGTAAATGTGCATATAGATCCCTCACTGTGTCCTCTGAGAGGACTGGGAGGAGAAACGCCCCAAGAGCAATAACACACCTTGTGCCCAAATCTCTGCTTCTAAATATTTTTTTCCAGTAAATGGAAAAAGGGATTCTTAAAAAAAAAAAAAAAGACACTGATTCTAAGGCTGTAGCAGGTAAAATACAAGTTGAGACTGAAACATATTAGAAAGTAATCAAGTTTTTAAAGAATGACAGGGACATACCAAAAGGATACAGAAGCCAGCTTTAAGGTGCTCGCACAGGCCAAATCTAGGATAGTTTAAGTATGAAAATTAAATAAAGATAGCAACCAATTATAGCCCACTAAATAAAAAAGGAAACCAGGAATCCAGGAGTTCTGATATAAAGAAATAAATACCTTAAAAGTCTGATAAAGAAGTCCAAAGCACTTCTCCACAAAATACTTAATAACTACAAAAGGACTAAGAATAACTACAGTAGGGAATCCTTGCAGGCACCACCTCAATCAGGTCATCGAAATGAGCATCATCAGTAATGGGACAAATAAAAATCATATCTGATAGGAGGCAATGAGGAAAACATGGAACCACTACTGTGGTATTCCAGCCAAGGATACACGCATAACCTGGCTTAATCATGAAGAACCACATCTGTTCCAGACTAACAGAGACTGGAACACAGCAACTAAATGCAGTGCCCGACTACAAACTAGATCCTTTCGTTATAAAGCACACTATTGGAACCATCGGTGAGTAAGACTTGAATAGGGTCTGAAAACTAGATGGTGACACTGAACCAATTTCTGAATAATTAATCAATCTATGTAATTTCTGATTTTGATGGTTTTACTATGGTTATGCAGAACATCCTTGTTTGTAGGAAATACACACTAAAGTATGTGATATCAATCACATCAGCAATGTACACTCCAATGGTTCTGGAAAGAAAAATAACTGTACTGTCCTTTCAAATTTTCTGTGAGTTTGAGATTTTAAAATAAAAATTTTAGCTAAAAAAAAAATTGAGTCAGGGCTGTTTAGAGGTGCTTCCACATAAACTATCAGTTGTTCCTTGTGACCAACATCAAACAAAAGGGCTCGGCTTCCAGAGGAACATGAACTAAGGTGAAGACCTGGGCTCCCCAGGGTCCACAGGCTGACAGGCCTGAGTGCACATGGTGTAGAAGTAAGACTTTAGAAGGAAAGGTCAAGGTTCTTGGGACCACAGGACAAGGAGATTAAGGAGCCAATGGGATATACAGGTAATGTGGAGCATTTAGAATTTTAAGTACTTGGAACCATTTGAACTCGGGTAAACTAGAGGTGTCCGACTTGCAGATAAAGCATCTGGCCCCCATGATAAGAAAAGTGAATAATTTAAGAGAGTTAAGAGTATGAGCATGAAGGAAATGATGTTATACGAAGTAAACTTTGAGTAGAGCATGGAATATGAAGGTTAGTATTTGATATCAAACTAGAAAATTCACTGGAGCTAATGGAGGAAGGCCTAGAATATTAGGTTTAAATACCTCTATTTTATTTGCTAGGCAACAGAAAGACATTAAAAAATTTAAAAGCAAAATCCTAGTATGTAGAATAGATTACCAGAGATTAGAGGCAGGAAGATCAACTGGGAGATTATTGTAGTAAGATTATAAAGGCTGAAATATAGGCACAAGTAGAAATTGAAGAGAAACTCATGAGGCACTATAAGTTTCACAGGATTTGTCAACTGAACACATGTAAAGCAAAGCACAGATGAAGATTATTATGAGCCTTGAAAGTGTTGAGATCCTTAAGAGAAACTGAGCTTTGTTGGGAGGAAAAGAGATGGAGCTAGTGATCTGCAACTCAATGAAAATATCCAATAGACAGAAGTTAGAAGAAAGTCAGAGAAGAAATATAGATCTGACTTTTATGTACATGAGATTATTGAAGGATATAGCATAGAAAAGAAAATTGCTAAAAAGAGAACCTTGAGAAATTCCTCTTGTTAGGAAAAAGAGATCTTTTTTTCAAGTGGTTCAAGGAGTCAGAGAAAAATGCCTTATGCTAGGTACTTTCCATTTGCTCCTCCAGGTCAACTTCCCACCTTCCCCCACCCTGCTTTCTCTGGCTTCTGCTTGGGTTTGGCCCATGGGAGACCCCAAAAAGGAATTAAGAGGGCGGGAGGAGAACAGGGGCAAGGCATTTTTCTATTGGCTTCAAATGCAGTGTCATCTCAGAGTCACAGATTGGCCTTGTCTCTCCAGCACAGGCCACAGCCCTTCTGTACAGCTACCTCTCCAGTTTCCAAAAACTGCTGCTTCCCCTTGTCCCTTCAGACCTAAAGATGGAAATGGCTCCCTGCTGCTGCTAGCTCCAGGGTATTGTAATATCTTATATTTGTAATAAAATTATTAAAATTTATTATTATCCTGCCTAATTCTTTGTAGACAGTCCCTTAATTAAATTATTCTCAATTAACAGTTTGAATGTATGATCTGTTTCCTACTGAAACCTTCATTAACAGAGTGCCCTGTCTTTTGCAGCAACAATTATCATAATAATACATCAAAACATTTCATTTCCCCACTCAAAAATCCTTACATAAAGTTCTAGTCAACTGCCTTTTCTAGGATTGGTCCACTCTATCAATGGTCTCCTCTGCTGTCTTTCGAGATGCTAGATTCTAAGATCAGAAGTGGGATTCATCTTCATTAACCCCTGCAGAAGCCAGAAAAGCTCACTCCTGCAGATCAGGAAGCAGCTTCTACTTCCCCGGCAAGAGTCATGTTGTTCTACATACACTGGCCCAGCCTTCCTGACCTATCGTTTCTCTCTTTGGAGATGTTTGTCAACAGCCAGTAAGCCTACTTGTCTTATCAAAGGATACGAGGAAGGCAGAAGAGGCCAAGGAATGACTCAGATAACTGGTACCAAAAACTACCCTTTCCCTGCTTACCTGACAGGATAAAATTTACTGATGCTAAAAATGTACCAAGCTACCAACACTAGCCTGTCAAAGAGAATCCTGGAACTGATATGATAGTCCATTTATTGAAACTGCAACCTCAAGATTCAAACCGCATTAGTATTCACGGTTTGACTGGTGCCCCAGTCAGTTGCAATCCAGATTAAAATCACCTAAAATCAAGTGGGAATGCTGGTATGACTCTGCAGCAGTGAAGACAATGGTGCAAAGGAGTGGGATTGACGGGTGGGAGAGAATTCACCAAAACTAAGCCATGGGAGTTCTAGGAATCACACTGAAAAGTCAAAGAATAACCCACAAAAGACCTTAACATCTGAGTATCAAGTCACATGAGAAGTGCTCTTCTAGCAGGAAGGGATGTGTCAATTCTGGATAAGGAGGTGGCCTTCCTCCCACCTATAAGAGAAACATACTGAAGATACTGTTGTAGAACAGATCTGCCCTGGAAATACCAAGCTCTATCAGCCCTACAGCAACTAGCAGCACCTTAATGGCTGTCCCTTTGAAGGCCTTGCCTCCTATCCATATTCTTCGTTCTGAAGGGTTGCTCCTGATCAGGGGCTGCTGGGTACCACGAAGAACTGGACACACTCCTAGAGCCAAAATCCAGCCTTTCCTTCTTTGTGTGACAGCACAAAAGGTGTTAATGTTAGCATGTACATAGACGTGATCACTCTTGCACAGCCTAAGAGAATTCAAACTGATATTCTACCCAGACCTTCACTCCACCACCCACCAATCCAAAAGACTCTCCTAGTCTAAAAAATAGGTAGAGAAGGATTAGACCTAAGAGGCAAGATGGGACCTGAGAGAATAAGAGGAGGGAAAAGGCTTATTGGAAAGTGGCTGAGTCGATCTCTGCAATAAAGCTCTGAGGCAAAAAAGGGTAAGAGGGTAAAAGCCCAACTGTCTGGAAACAGGTGAGAGAACTAAGAAGGGTAGTGAAATATAAGAAACAGGAGACAAAGGGAACACCAGAAATGCTGCTAGGGTTATGAACTGTATCTCCTTCAAGATACCACAGTACTGAATAAAATTCCTTTCCAACCATTTTTTTATTGTTGTTAATATGTCTTGTGCTTCTTTAAAAATACCACCATTCTGGGACCAACCTGTCTGATCTGGCATAAATGAGATTATATTTACAAGGCAGAAGCTCTGTGAGTGCCTTTCTTCCTTCCCACCCCTCCTTCGCCTGGATGGAGCTCTCCCGCAAGAGCTGCCCCTACATCAGAGGAATGCCAATAAACAGGAAGCCCTCTTCCCAGACTAACACACCAGAAATCCATTTACTGAAACTTGCAACATCTGCATATTGTAGAATACAGTCACATTTTCACAAGAAATAGTTTGGAATGCAAAACCTATACCTTACTTACTAAATGGGTTCAACAGACTTAGAGTAGGAAAAAAATGTGAATGCATAACATCCACAGAATCAGAATGTTAGAACTAAAAGGGCCTTTCAAAAACAGAGTCTAGACATTTTTAATGTTCCTTGGAATCCTGGACAACATGTAAACATAAGACAAACAAATTAGTTGGTCACTAAAGCTTGTATCCAAATATAGCTATCATAATCTCAGATTCCAAATTTTTTTAACCACGAAAAGTCTTACTAGTCTCACTACAGTAGAGAAAAAACAATCCTTTCAAACAAATACATAGTAAATATATATGGTGAAGATGTTAAGGAACTGCAGCTTGCATATAGCAGTGGTAGAGTATAAAATGATATGATCACTGTGGTAAACTGAATCACAGTTCACAATTCTTCACACTCCAATGTATTAGAATCATGAACCATATATTTGCCAGATGACTTTGCAGTACCACATACCAGAATGAACAGAGTATATTTCCCTACCCCCACAAGATGATGTGCTTGCCACGTAACTTGCTCTGGCCAATGGAAGGTGGGCAGAAGTGACAGTGAACCAGTTATAGTATGGCCCACATGAAGTTTTATCTAATTTTATTTGCCTTCTTTTTGCTCTTGCCATTTCCCAAGACGAGAGTGGGTAGTTGTCTGTCTAAAAGAATGAAAGACATGGAGCAGACCTAAACCCAACCTGAATCCAACCTGCAACCTGCACACTAGAGTCTGGAGTCTGGAGTCTGGAATCTAGCCTAGCTCATTTGAGTTGCAACCAACCCATAGACTGAAAGTGAAAAACAAATACTTACTGTTTTAAGCCACTAATTTTGCTTATTTTTATTTTATGTAGCATTATTTTAGCAATCACTGCCTAATACAACCATCTCATCTGTAAAGTTATCTGCCAATATCCAATCAAGTTGAAAATGCTCGTATGGCCCAGAAATGAACAATTCCAAGTATGTGCCCTAAATAGTAGTTCTCAGCCCAATCAGATCCAATACCTTTTTATAACAAATAATTTTAAACACTCTCTTTCTATATGGTAACAAATTTAATAGATAATCTATCTACTCTCACATATACATTTCAAATATATATATAATATCCTAACTATAATATAAAGAAGAAATAAAAAGAACACAATTTGTAATCAGGACTATGATGGAGCAAGCAAGGTGCCTAAGGTACATTGAAGGAGGCAAAGCTATACGAGTACTGAAGCAAGACTCTGAGTATTTCCTTAAATTCTGTACCTAAGCACCTCACTTGCCTCATCCTAGTCCTGGCCCTTTTTTAAATAATACAATTGGATTCAGAAAGCAAATGTATTCATGACTTTGTTAGAAGACTTAATGAAGTAAATAGACACTTGCATCCATATAGCATCAGCATAAATGCAACATCGACAAATGCAGGCTGATACAGTATATTGCATTAGTGGCTCGGATACTACAAATGGTAGTGCTATTAAAGTTATGAGTTTCCAAAATAGTGAACAATTCTTGGTAAAGTTCTGAACAAAGTAAAGTCTTCAGTCAGTTTAGATGGTTGTTTGGATTCTTAAAAACAATAGCATATGCTACAACCATGACAAAAATACTGTTTACACGCAGAATGGAGGTTCTGAAGTCAGATCATTATAAACAGAATTTTTGTCTATATGAATACCTGAGAAAGATATTTAAAAATTATGTGGGACACAGGCAGATACATACATTGCAGATCATCAAGCATCTCTTGTCCTCACTCTCTCAATGCCAATCATTGTGATAACTGAAAATGCCCCACCAACCAATTTTTCCCAGTGATGTCAGAACTAAAAATTATCCCACACACGTTTCCAAACTTTTCCTAATTCATCCTATCATTACTGATAACACCTTCCCTAGAAAAAGAGAATACAAGTATAAGGAGAAGTTCATGAAGCATTCACTGTCTATCTGGTATGGAATGGATATGCCATGGATTCACACAGTGGAATACTATACAATTAAAATAAATAGAGTAAATCTACAACAAGGAAAAAAATCTCATAAACATAACGTTCTATCACAGAAGCAACTGCAGAAAGGTATGTGCAGTAGTCCATGTAAAATTTTCAAACTCACAAAATCTACTATACTATATATTGTTTGTGAATACATTAAATACAAGAGAACAATACCAACTTTAGGAAAACAGTCACCAATAAAGAGGGGAGGAAGAAAAGGATGTCATACAGCTTTACTTTTATAAGTAAGAGTTTATTTATTAAAAAAAAAAAGAAAAGAAAAAAAAGGGAGATCGCGGGGGAGGGGAGGGAGCACAGCAGCAGGAAGTATACAAAATGAGCCTGGAGCATCTCGTCGGGCTACAAAGTAAAAAAGCACCAAAAAAACAACAACCAAAAAAACCCACCATGATGGAGATACATCAAAGGGACACAGGAGCCAATAGAAAGAGCTCCCAAAGGCCAAAACTGTAATAACATAAGCAACAAAATAAAGCAGTATGAGCAACAAAATAAATAAAGCAATACTGGATTATAACCCAAACATAAAAAATATCACACATTCCATACTGAAATAGATAGATTAGAGAGATGATGATAGATGATGATAGATAAAGAGATAGAGAGAGATGATAGATGATAGATAAGAGGAGACATTTTCTATGCAGAAGAATTCCAAATAATTGCTGTAGATACTCCACCCTGAAGGTGGGTGAGAGACTGACCACACAAACAGGCAAAGACCAGACCATATGTAAAAACAAAACTTTGACCTACAGCCTGCAACACCAGTCCTGAAAGCCAAACCACAACTTCTATAGTATCAGCCCCAAGAGTCATGGCTTGATCAATAACTGGCAGTTTCCCTAATCTTTGTCCCAATTTCTATTTAGGATTGACCCAAAAAAGCTAAATATGCTCCCTTAACCAATGATGTATGATGTCCTGCTTCTAGTTGGCCTGCCTCAGCTTCCCCACGCCAACAGCCTTCAATCAG
>NW_011889791.1:156396-158718 GCF_000151845.1 Pteropus vampyrus
GTCGGGCTACAAAGTAAAAAAGCACCAAAAAAACAACAACCAAAAAAACCCACCATGATGGAGATACATCAAAGGGACACAGGAGCCAATAGAAAGAGCTCCCAAAGGCCAAAACTGTAATAACATAAGCAACAAAATAAAGCAGTATGAGCAACAAAATAAATAAAGCAATACTGGATTATAACCCAAACATAAAAAATATCACACATTCCATACTGAAATAGATAGATTAGAGAGATGATGATAGATGATGATAGATAAAGAGATAGAGAGAGATGATAGATGATAGATAAGAGGAGACATTTTCTATGCAGAAGAATTCCAAATAATTGCTGTAGATACTCCACCCTGAAGGTGGGTGAGAGACTGACCACACAAACAGGCAAAGACCAGACCATATGTAAAAACAAAACTTTGACCTACAGCCTGCAACACCAGTCCTGAAAGCCAAACCACAACTTCTATAGTATCAGCCCCAAGAGTCATGGCTTGATCAATAACTGGCAGTTTCCCTAATCTTTGTCCCAATTTCTATTTAGGATTGACCCAAAAAAGCTAAATATGCTCCCTTAACCAATGATGTATGATGTCCTGCTTCTAGTTGGCCTGCCTCAGCTTCCCCACGCCAACAGCCTTCAATCAGGGCAGACCTGAAGCCTTCTCTTTTTCCTACTGTCAAGCTTTCCTACTTCTCTGCTTGCCTTGAGTCTCTGCCAAAAACAAGTGATGGTGGCTGACTCCTTCCCTTGCTATAGCAAGCTCTGAATACATAGTTTTTATTTATTCTCATTGGGTGGCCTTCGTTTATTTCCACAAGGGGAAGCAAAACTCTTCCCTCCTCACAAGTGGGCTGTGCAAAGTGACTTCCATTCTAAGCACAGTATTTGAGGGGTGTAGGGAGTAACTTTACAGTGTAGAACACTACCCCAGCAAGGTGATCAAGGTCATCATCAACAGTGATAAGTCAAGGTATTAGTTTGTATACCTGATATGGCATTTTACCTGTGCGGTCTTCTTCCCCAAAACCCATAATCCCAGAAAAATCATGAGGAAAAAAAAAAACAGACAAATCCCAATTTAAGAGACAGTCTACAAAATACCTAACTAGTACTCCTCAAAACCATCAAAGTCATCAAAAGTGAGAAAAGTATGAAAAACTGTTAACAGCCAAGAATATAAGGAGACTCAACTACTAAATGTAATGTGGCATCCTGGTTGGAATCCTGAAACATAAAAGGACATTCAATAAAAGTTTAGGAAATCTCAATAAAGTATGAACTTCAGTTAATAATAATGTATCAGTATTGGCTCATTAATTTTAACAAATATATCATACAAATGTAAGATATTAATAATAGGGGAAACTGGGTGTGAGGTATACGGGAACTCTATACTACCAGTAATTTTTCTGCAAATCTAAAAGTGTTCTATCAAATATAATTTATACAGTTTAAAAAAGAAAAGAAAAGTATCATGACTATTTATAACAAAACATTAATATAAATAATGTTTAAATATGAGCAGTGGATCACCACATTATATTCCTATCCTTTTCTATATGGATAAGAATATCATAATTATAATTTTTTCAATTTTTTTAATCCTTCAGAACGATCTCCAATTTAACCCCAACAGATTCTTGCTTTTCTCCCTTTTTCACACTCTCTTGAGCCACACTTTCCTTTTCTGAAAGCAATGTGACACTGCTCATGCAGTTCCACTAGCCTAGGGTTTCTGAGAGCAAGGTCCAGCTCAGTAACTACCACCAGGCATGTAAAGCTTCCTTTCATCTCCTTATTTGGTACTTGTTTGTTCTTTTGTTCTGTACATATTTCACTTTGGATTTGAGTTCACCGTGTTTCTCTTTCGTTCTCTGCACTAAGTACTTGAGATAAAAAACCACGTCTTGGTCATCCTTCTATTCCTCTAAACCCACACCATGTACAGTAACTTGCTAACAGTATGACTCAATAAATGTATTATTTGATGGTAAGAGATTAGAGATTCAACATAAAAGGTCCTTTTCTGAAGTGCAACAAAGCAATAAAACAAGATCTGGGAACAGATTAGTAAATTTGGCTTTGAAATTACCCATGAGGTTAAAGCAGTTGCAGGAAAAATAAGAAAAAGTGTAACAGAGTACAAAGAGTTAAAGAATAAAGGTAAAATATAGATAATAAAAAGCTTATTCATTTTGACCAGGAATGGAGCTCTTATTGCTACTGTCATAAATTTTTCCTCAAAATTGAAGGGAAACAGAAAATTTACAGAGGATAAATATGTAAATAACTATGAAGAAGAACAGATGCATAGGAAGGAAGG
>NW_011889791.1:158768-170490 GCF_000151845.1 Pteropus vampyrus
TATATCATACAAATGTAAGATATTAATAATAGGGGAAACTGGGTGTGAGGTATACGGGAACTCTATACTACCAGTAATTTTTCTGCAAATCTAAAAGTGTTCTATCAAATATAATTTATACAGTTTAAAAAAGAAAAGAAAAGTATCATGACTATTTATAACAAAACATTAATATAAATAATGTTTAAATATGAGCAGTGGATCACCACATTATATTCCTATCCTTTTCTATATGGATAAGAATATCATAATTATAATTTTTTCAATTTTTTTAATCCTTCAGAACGATCTCCAATTTAACCCCAACAGATTCTTGCTTTTCTCCCTTTTTCACACTCTCTTGAGCCACACTTTCCTTTTCTGAAAGCAATGTGACACTGCTCATGCAGTTCCACTAGCCTAGGGTTTCTGAGAGCAAGGTCCAGCTCAGTAACTACCACCAGGCATGTAAAGCTTCCTTTCATCTCCTTATTTGGTACTTGTTTGTTCTTTTGTTCTGTACATATTTCACTTTGGATTTGAGTTCACCGTGTTTCTCTTTCGTTCTCTGCACTAAGTACTTGAGATAAAAAACCACGTCTTGGTCATCCTTCTATTCCTCTAAACCCACACCATGTACAGTAACTTGCTAACAGTATGACTCAATAAATGTATTATTTGATGGTAAGAGATTAGAGATTCAACATAAAAGGTCCTTTTCTGAAGTGCAACAAAGCAATAAAACAAGATCTGGGAACAGATTAGTAAATTTGGCTTTGAAATTACCCATGTGGTTAAAGCGGTTGCAGGAAAAATAAGAAAAAGTGTAACAGAGTACAAAGAGTTAAAGAATAAAGGTAAAATATAGATAATAAAAAGCTTATTCATTTTGACCAGGAATGGAGCTCTTATTGCTACTGTAATAAATTTTTCCTCAAAATTGAAGGGAAACAGAAAATTTACAGAGGATAAATATGTAAATAACTATGAAGAAGAACAGATGCATAGGAAGGAAGGAAGGAAGGAAGGAAGGAAGGAAGGAAGGAAGGAAGGAAGGAAGGAAGGAAATGAGGGAGGGAGCGAGGCAGGGAGGAATGAAGGGATGGAGGGAGGCAGGGAGAAAAGAGAACTACCAGTCTAGAGACTGACTGAAGAGAAAAGCTGATTGAGTCAGGCACTGAGAATTATAGAACAAGGTGAATAGTATAGTAGTAGCAGCAACAGTAGCTACAACTAAATATCTAAAATGTATTCAGCACTTAAATTGTGTCAGGCTTTCCTCATTTCATTAAACCTCCTAATAATCCCATTATCCTCAGTTATAGATAAGAGAGCTAGTACTAAGATCACAGAACTGGTAAAGGACTTGAATCCACATTGACCTTGTGCTAAAATGTGGTAAGGGCGCCATCACGTTTTATTGGGAGTGGCAAGGCTAGATACAATTAACAGAAAGGTCCCACGGACCTCCCAGAACACTTACAACCCACTGGACCTGCAGACCTGCCCCCTGGATCATGACCTGCACAGGATGCCTGCCCAAAGCCACACTTTAATGTCCCCAACAATGAGAACCAGTGAGAAGAGAAGATGGACAGTTGTCCTGAGCACCAGGAGTCAGAAATGACAATAGTGTAGCTGGAACACTCACAAGCAGCAGTGGGAATTAACAGTTGTCACTAGGGGGAAAGGGAGACCTGCTGAACGGTTCTGGGTCATAACTGTTACTACTTATTCAAACCAATATATTCTTAGTCTTACACCACCATGTGAGTACAGCCTGAGAAATCCGGGTTTCTCTAAGTTACCTTGTGATCAGCGGCAAAAAAAGAAAGCAGAAATATGAGAAACCCACAAATATCAAAGTGAATCCCTTAATATTCTGCAATACTTTATCACATCATGGGTGGTTTGATTTACTAACAACCATCTTATTTCTAAAAGTAACATGTAATACATTAATTTTTTTATTGATTTAAAAATTTTACCATTCCACTTTGGATAATTTGCTATATCCTGTGGTAAGAAAGCTAGGACGGGGATCGTGTACATAAACATTGTGCTGCAAGAAGCAATGGTTACTTGTTTACTGGTACCTCTAAGAAAAGAGGGGTAAAAGCAATGTGCCAGGACTGGGAGAGAGTAATTTTCATCTAAATGCAATGTGAAAATAATAATGTCATTTCACAAATACAGGTGGGCTTCCTCCCTAGGAAGGTATATGAACTGTCTAAACTATGTGAAATCTCCAGTAAATAAATCTATTTGAAAGGACTTACACCAACTAGCTGCCACTTTTCAATCTTCTGGTTGCTAGTCAATGCTAAAAAGAAATTTCTATAAAGCTAAATATCAATAGCATTCACATATCAATAGCATATTTTTAATGAAATATAACACCAAAATAATAAATGATTGCAACAATGTCTTAATGTCTAAATATTTTTATATCTTCTTTTATTTTTACAGATGTTACAAATAGAAGAATATACATTAAAAGGGGCTCTACATTTTACTTCTAAATCATGTTTACTACGAGAAAGTGAGTTAGACATGAAACAAAGGATGGCCATAATGTTCAAGACATGGAGTGGGGAAAAGAGCTTGCTGTGACCACTGTTATACAATTCAGTTTTAATCCTCTCCATCTTAAACAGGAACGTGTGGTCTTATCTTTTTTAAGTCTTTTCACTCTTCTCCATCACATACATTCTCATAATTAAAACTAAAAATGCTCGTTTTTAAGAATTATAGTTCCTTTGTTTTTAAAATCTACCAGATATTGTTATATTATTTCCTGTAGGCAATCAATAAAAAATAACTATTCATACGAAAACAAAATATTTTTAGAAACACTAATTAACATCTGCATCTTTGCTCAAACTTAATTGATGTTATGTCATCATCACTTCTGTACTTTCCCTCCAAAAGTTAGATTGTTAAAATAATGTAAAATAAAAAGTTTGTTAAAATAATGACTTTCTCCAACTGATTAGATTTGCTATTAGATTTCTTACATTATATTTGCAGGCTTTTACCGAATGATAATACACACACAACTTCCAGTTTAGAGAAAAAAACTGAGAACAAGTTTCTAAAATTTAAAAATTATAACAGCCTCTCACACATCATCTTTCAAATGTAAAAGTGCAATTTAAAACACTCTTTGCTAAAAGAGCCAAATATATTAAGAAAGATTTTTCTATCTAAACCATAATGTTAAATACTCTGAGCCTAAACTAAGAAAAGTATAATTCATTTCGTTTTATTTTAAATGAAAGATATCAGTGATAGAGGATAGGAATTCCCCTCCCCCTCCAGCAAAGCCCAAGGAAAAAGTACAAACCAGCTCACACGAGCTCTTATTGACACTATAGGAATCTAAATGTATGTCACAGAAAGGAAATCAATTGAGTCGAGTGGGTATAATAAACTGCAGAACACCCAAACAGCATTATTTTATTAGTTCTATTAATAATGCTCAATATACAGTACTATTTAATAAATGAAAAAGATCAATTTGGTAAAGAAGTAAATTTCATTCTCTCATTCCCAAGAGAAGGAACCTAGAAAATGGACAAGCTTAACAGAGGAAAGAACTGTAAGCATTCTACTATTATCTGTTGCTAATCAAATAATACTTTAGAATGGTGTAACTGACTTTTAAGCAAAACAAAACCATAAAACACTTTCTAACTCTAGATCACAAAAAGCCACTTCTTTTCTAAAGACTATTTTATGATTCAGTGTTTCACTGTTTGCGCTCTTTTAAATTGTTAAGCTTTTTACTAAAAAATAAAAAATAAAAAAAACTATTCCTTGCTCAGAGATTCCTTAAACTCCTCTATAGGCTTGCTCAAAACTTCATAAAGACTACACTTCACCGAGACCTTTTATTAGATTTGGAGGTCAACTTAAGAAAGTTAAGTTAGGGTTCTCCACAGAGTATGCTCATAACTAGTATAATTTCGGTTTCCTAAAATTAATAAAGAGAAAAAATGCTCTCTCAGATAAATGTCGCCTTATTTTGCGGAGAGATTTGGTAACTGCAATTAAACAGTGACTCCTCTGGCCACAGCCACAGCTAATATGAAATACTGGTAGAGCAAACTGGGCCTGTCAGTTTCTTATTTTAGCACAGTAGGTATTTTAGCACAGCAGCAAAGCTTGCTATATTTGAACGACTGGTAACAGTAACACTTGGGAAACTGTCCTGCTCCAATGTAACATCTAAAATGAATCACATTGCATATTCTCCCTCTTCCCCAAAACTCAAAACCCTATAACTCATTGTCCTGTTTAGTGCAATTTTTGGATATTATTTAGAAAGAAGATCCGGGATGAGATCCCATTATATATTTTAAACTGTCATTTCATGATAAGAGACAAAGCCCCTAGAACACAAACTTCTAGAAAAACAAGCTACTATAATGCCCTGGATTTAAATAGTAGTTTACAATCTACAAAGCACTGTCTCATTGATCTTACCATCTCCTATGAAGTTGCGTTCCGGTCAAGGGAGCCATTCTTCACCAAGCTGGAAAGCCAAAGGCAACTATCTCAACCACACAGATATTCATAGAATGCCCAGTTCTGTGCCTACTACAGTTATTTAAGAAGTATAAACACCCCTTAAGTGGTATTTGTCCAATTGCACACTTTTTATCAATTCCATCCCGGCCCCACGTCTAGGCAATGTCTAAGTCGTCCTGACCCATCTGACCAGTCACGCTTATACCATACTATTACTTCTTCCCTAGTGTTTTCCTGTTCTGAATTTCTACATTAGTTCCACCACGGGCAATCGACTCCTCTTAAGGAATGCTCCTTTTCCTTCCATTGTCTTCAAAATCTTGCCCCTGTTTCTTCAGAAGGATCATTCTATCTCTCTGAGTTTCTTATTATCGTGATCCAAATAATAAGCCCAGTCTTGAATGCTGAGTATTAGCAATAACCCTCTGAACCAAGGAAAAGAAAAATCTTAGGTGATGAAGTAAAATAAGAACCACCAGTGCTATCAATCTTGGAAAGCCCTAAAAACACTCAGAGTAATCCATGCATTCATCTTTTCACATATCATCACTGGGCAATGACCACAAATGGAAATTCAAAGATGAAAAAGTCATGATCCCCGCTCTCAAGCTCTTCTGGGTATACTAAGGAGATAGTCCCTTACAAAGATCTCTACCAAGTTCTCATTCTCATTCACAGATTAGGCTGCTTTCTCATCAAAATATAACTTTAATGTGTTCACTTGTATTGCTTCCTTTAATAGGACAACTAGTATTATACCAATACCAGTTTTGCTTTAAACAATTTTCATTCCACATGAACACAGAAAATATCAGCTATATAGTTGTTTATATGGGATATAAACAGACTTGTGAACAAGCCCAGGGAGCCTAACAGCCAATGATAAAGCAGGCAGCACAGTGCCTGGCTCATGTAAGAACTCAATAAATGTTAATTCCTTATCCCTTCCTAGTTCCAATCAGCAAATTTACACTCAATCTTATTTTTAAGATACAATTTGCTCATTGGAAACAAAATATACTTAGAAGCATTAGTGAACTTGGAAGTATATTAGGGAATGTTGATTGTTCGGCACAGAAAACAAATACAGAAACTGGGAGGAATATAACTGACATGAGATTATATGTCCCAATAATAATTGACAGGAATAATGTAACTCCAATTTTATAGGTACCTGCCTCCTCAAATAAATGAATAAACAAACCACTGGATGAATGAATTAACCAATGAATGAACACTGTTCAGAGTCAATGAAATGGACTAGAATAACCAGGTATACAATATATACTTGCTAATATTATTTATGTGCTATGCTCAGAACTCGATGCTAAAGGCCATTTCATTTAGAGTTCAAAATCAAACTATAAAATAGAGATTACTGTCTTTGTTGTATAAATGAGGAGAGAGTCTTACAAAGTAATTTGTCCAAGTTACCTAGCAGATCACAAACTGGGATCTATACTCGAATATTCTAAATCCAATGCTCCTTTTCATTTCGTCACAGCTGGTATTTCTTTCAGTGAATATGCAGTGGTTTATGGAGAAAGAAATATTCAGTAAAATTGGCAATAAAGCAATTTCCATAATTCTAAAACTATTTTCACTCTGGCTTCTCATATAAACCTAGAAATAGTTTCTATGGTTAGAGGTGGAAAATGCAAATACGTGAACTTAAAATTGTGCTCAAGTATTTCTAATCACTTCAAATTATGTTTCTCTGTGTTAAATTTCATGATGTCTGACAATATCATTCTGAAAAATTTCCCCGCCAAATCTTTCTTCTATTACCCCATCATTCCCGACAGACAAGAATTTATTCCAGTTTGGTAGAACCCCAAGCTCTATTCTTACAGATAATGTGAGATACTTAACTCTGCAAATCTCTATGTCTGAAGTTCCAGGTTATATTACACAAATTATCTCCCAATGGAATCAATTTTGACTCAATATGCTTTATATTAAATTTATTTTACAATAGGAACCAGAAGAATAAGCATTCCTTAAATTCTACCCCTTAAGAATGAATCAAAACATATTAGTATTTTGGAACATTAGTAAACATTTCAGAGTAATCTTCATCATTGAATCAGTAAACGCAATTCTCAGTCTCATAAGAAATGACTACATGATAGATTCTAAAATCATTTCCTAAAGGACAGTGTTACTGCTGAGTTACTACAATCAACTGACACAGGTTTTAATTTATTCGACGAATACATACTGAGCACATGTTAGGCCCAAATACTCATCGTTCGAGATCCTGAAGATACAAAAAAAGGCAGGGAAAAAAAAAAACAAGATAAGTGAAGTACCTACTTTCATGGAGTTTAGAGTCACATGGGGGGAACAACTATAAGAATGCAATAAATAAATAAATAGATAGATAGATAGATAGATAGATAGATAGATAGATAGATAGATAGATAGATGGATGGATGGATGGATGGATGGATGAATGAATGAAATCAAACCATGCTAAATGCTATGCAGAGAATTCAAGTCTGGTAATATTACAATGACTGGATGGTCATTTTAGATTGGATCATGATGGAAAACACCTCAAAAAGAAGTGAATTTAAACAGAGGTGTGAATACTAAGACTATCATGCAAAAATCAAGTAGAAAGCATTCTGGTGGTGAGAACAGCTAGTACAAAAGCTATATGATAAACAGGTACAAGCAAGAGATGCTTAAAAATAAGACAGAATCAAAACATGTCTGGAGGGTAGCTACCTAAAGGATGCGTGGCAGAAATTCAGATAGAAGCGGTGGGAAGAAATCACTCAGATCATCAGACTTTGTAAACCAGGGTAATATATTTGGATTTTATTTTCAGTGAGGTGAAGCCTGAAGGAAGCCACATAAAATCTGAACTTGTATTCATTCACTAAGAATTAGAGTCCAAACTAAAAAGAAACATATTAAGTCCATATATTCACTTGGTTCTACAATCTGCACTCAATGAAATTTATGCCAAGACACTGAAACAGAATTCTAGAGCTAGAAAGAACCTTAAGCAATGTAAAGCTAGCATTATACATGTACAGAAACTGAGGACCTAAGAAAAAAGCATCATTCAGATTGCTTCATTAATGGATGAGAGAAACGTTTCTAAAACGAGTTGGAGCAACTAACATGTCTGGGACATACCCTAAACTCAAAGCTGACATTAAGCAGATAATTGTCCTTTCATGTGTTTATAAACTGCACCTTCATGAATTAGATGCAGATGACCCATCAGATAATTTTTTAAGTTTTTGTGACAGTTTTTGACCTTTATCTAAAGCTGAAAACTCAGATGAGGCATATACCTAGAACTGTGTTTGATCAATTTCATTGTTCCAATCCCAATTCAATGGATACACAATAACTTAGAGATTCATTCATCCAGTGAATGGTAAGGACCTACTATGTGCAAAGAATGATACTGGAAAACAAAGAACTAGTCTAGTAGAAGCCATAAAACATGTATACAAAAAGAGAAGACACCTACACACAAACGCTGACATATTTTTATACATACACACAACTATAATTCATGCTAGATAAAAACTGCCAATAAAACTCTCAGATAATGCACTGTGAAAGTTGGAGGAAATATTTCTTTCAATTGAAACAATCGGAAGATAGCATGCAAGCTGGCCCTAGGAGGATGGTTGGGATTTATAGATGGGGAGAACATTTTAGACAACAGGCACAGCAGGGGCAAAAGACCTAGGCAGACTGCAAGCAGGACCTCCAGATGAGAAATCCAGAATGTTAATTAAATTTAGAGCAGCTTTTTCCAATATGAAAATACTCAAAACTGAGCTATACCTAAAGTTATATATCATTTCAGTTAAGTCATGTGAGCATTTTGCATCACCTTAAGGTTAGTTTTTACCTTAACGCAAAAAAAAAAAAAAAAAGTTTTATAATATAAACAACCTTAAGCCCAGGTTAGACTTTTAACATTTGTTTTCCAAAGGGAATGAAATAAGATTTCAAAGATCTTTGAAAACTTGATTTTCAGGAAACAGAAAAAGAATTGGAAAATCACTTAAATTGTATGGTACAAAAATGGCAAAGGTGTACATTTTAAGAGGTGTTATGCAGTGTTTTAAATTCAGCATCTAAAATCTCAGAACACAGGGTAGATGAGAAAGTGCTATCAGCACAACAATATAAAGTAAGTTATGGAACTATTTTTTTAAAAAATCTATTCTATTGTTTTTCTTGAATAATATCCTGCGTGACTACTCCTAGTTATTAATTTTCTGCCCTTCTGGAAAAGCATTGTTTTAGGATATTGAAAATTAACTTGAAAACTAACTTGAAAACTAACAAGTAATGATATAATTTGGAGGTTTTTTTGATTTTGTTAAAAGTTCATTAAAGTAAATCATAAAACTATTTTCAAACTCTCCCATCCAACTCAAGGGCAGAGCATCAAAAAAATCAATTATCAAAGCTAATCGGTGTGTGCTATTCCTAATATGTGTGTATTCTCCACTTTTTTCTTAAAATTCATTTTTCATTATAAGATTTGGTCGCCAAGTGAACTTTTCTCTTTGCGGTCTAACGATACTGTGGAATTCTTTGAACTTTATCCCTACCCTAAATGGCACAAGCTCGATGCAATGAAGGTCAAGCAAACCCAGATGATAAAAGTAGGAAAGAACAATGAAACTAAGGCACACCATGAAAAGAACCTTGAAGGTATTTTTACACATGACAGGAGAATTGCAAGAGAGGCTCCCATCGCCTTGTCCCGCTCCACTTTGCATTATGGGAAATTGCACTCATGTTGTAAACACCTTATTTAGCTGAGTTTTACAAACCTGTATATCTTTCCCATCATAGCACCTGTCACAGTGCCCTATACACAGGAGGCATTCCAGTCATTTATTTTTAAAAAAATGGATTTGGGACATTTACCACAAAATATGATCTAATGAGGTTAAAAATATTAAAGATGACATAACTGACCAAAAGAATGAGAAGAGCAAGCCAAGTAGACATCCAGAACAACTCTGGACCATTTTTACCAGATCCCACAACCTCAGAACAGCAGAGCTGGGTCTGTGTCACGGAAGCCTTGTCTTCCATCCGCCTCACCCATCTGCCTGCTTTCCTAAGGAAGAAGGCCGGCACCACTCACAGCTCCCTAAAAGCAGCTCTAGATTCAGCGGCCTCTCCAGGGAGGCCTTCAATTCACAGGAAGAGTAAACACCACAGGGCTTAGGAACAGCAAAATGAGTCCCATTAGAATCCATTTAGATCTCCCTGCAAGAGAAAGCTCCACCATGTAAAGGTCCCATATCCCTACCTCCCACTACTTCTCACAGAAATAAGAGAGGTAGTTGCCAGTGTGCTTCTCCTTTTACCTTCATTTATGACTAAAATGTGCATAAAACCACACTGAAAACAGAAGTCCAGCATCATTGGGGAAAACAGGCTCAGGCTCCTTCTATCACATGTCTGGTGAGGTTCAGTCCATATGGCCTGTTCATTTTCATATTTTCTCTTTCATAAGCCCAAATGAGAAATAACCCTATACAAATTATTTGTGAGAAATGCTAGATTTAAAGCTGCTGGGAGAAAACCTAACAATTCCTTCTTTAAAAACTACACACATTCTCAGTGGGCATTTTGCTTCTTGCCTGTTCTGTATTGGCATGTATAGCACTTATGGGGATATGGGCACATAAACGCATATATACAAATAGATGATCATTTAACCTACATTAAGAAAATGTAGTATACAAATGTGTGTTCTGAAATAAAAGTTTTAATGTGTACTAAATGAGAAACATTCACGTTTTTAAAATACAATTTGGGGGGAGAAAAAAATCAAACACACTTACCAATAAATATAAGATTTCCTTACCACATATATTCAAACAACTGCTTAAAATTATAGAACTTTGGGACTAGATGATATCTTAGAGATATATTTGCCTAAAACAGGGAAGCTAGTATTGTGATTGTGAGAAGCAGACACTCTAAAAGAGGAAAAGCCAGAAAGCCATGATCTGTGGAATGACTGAAGGGTAGAGCAGCACCTATTAAAATGGTAAGATTATTCTACAGTGCAGAAGCCTATCTGCCTTGAGGGGTGCTAGCCCAAGGGATACTATGAAACCAATGTATATATGAACATGAGTCAAGTTAAAACAAGATGTCTGAGGTTTATATTTAAAAGTGTAAGTACCTAACACACTAAGTACATTATCCCAAGTTTTCTAAAAATTGTGTTGGTGCAATTAACACTACACAGGAAAATTTATTTCCAGACCTGGACTCCCAGGGTATGTAAATTACGCACTAGGTAAAAAAAAAAAAAAATACACACACGTACACAGATACATATACACAGATATTGCATATACATGTATTCAGGACTATAAGGATTTCCCAAAGTACTGCGACATTAAACAAAAACAGAATCTAATCTCAAAACAACTCAAGGACTGTAACCTTTCCAGCAAAATATAATTTTTGTTCCTGAAGAGTGAGGTTTTTGTTTATTTTGTGGTTGTTTTTTAATGATTCGGTTGGCTGGCTGCACGTTTATTAAGATCCTGTTCTCATTACTTTCTGTATTTGCCATGGATATGAGCCATGCGGGACTCACTTCTTAGCATGTGGCGCTTTACCTAAGACTGGACTTAACTACCAGAACCTTATGTAGGCGGGGAGAGAGAAGGGGAGAGAGAAGGGTAGAGGATCACAGATCTCTCCTTCGTCCCTTCGACATTCCGTTTGGTAACCTGACACGTCATCCACAATAACAGTACCTTCGGGAACCCCTCTGCCAGCCTAAATCGGAGCGACGTCCCTTCGTAGCCCCAAACCCAGGGAGCCCCAATCTGGGTGGGTGGAGGGAGCCCCCAGGCCGTCCCGGTCCCTTTTGAGGGGGGCTTCGCCGCCGGGCACTAGAGGCAGCACCCCGGGGCCGCCTGCGGCCGGTCGAGTCCAGCTGGCGTGGGGAGAGACGCCTCGCCCGACTACACTTCGGACGTTCAGCACCCACGGCCGAGAGCGTGAGGAAGGACACCGTGTAACTCTTAAGGGCCCTCGGAGTTCACGCGCAGACACCCAGGGGACGTCCGCGGGAACTCCCTGGCGCCCCAGATGCGCCCCCTCGGTGGCCCGTTCGGGCCGAGCTGTTGTCGCCGCCAGCGGGCCCGCCTCGCGGCGTGTGCGCGGCGCCTCCTCCGCGAGGTCG
>NW_011889791.1:171320-185532 GCF_000151845.1 Pteropus vampyrus
CGATGCCATTTATATTTATTATAGTCATATTTAGAAAGACAAGCCAAGGGATCACTGAGGGAAATTTTTGACATAATAACTCACATAAGTTGAGGGCTTCCTATGTGCCAGACACCGTTTCAAGGTTTATATGATCTCATTTAATTCCTTCAACAGTTCCCATTATATTGATAGGGAAACTGAGGCACAAGACCATTGAGTATTTACCTTAAACTCGAGCCAGAATTCAGTTGCAGTACGATGAATGAAAGGGCCCGAGGTCTTAAATCCTGCACTCTACTCCTTTCTCTCAGAATTCAGGCTTAGGGGGATGAGTAAATCTGGGTCAACTAAGAAAAAGATAGATTTGCTCCTGTCACCAGTTAGTGGGCCTGGAAAGAAATCACTTGTTAGCAAGATTTGGGTTGCACACGCTGTTTACCTTTATTTTATCTTCCTTGAAGCAACTCGAGATTGTCCAAAGAAGGGTTTTGACAAAAATAATATTTATCCTCCAATTTTTGGGGCAATCATGGTTCAAAGGACTCTCCACCTGTTTTTAATATAAACAATTCTCTTGGATAATTTTGGCTTATTCTAAACCAGCTACTTTAAACAAGAAGTAAATCATAAATGTTTTTTCCTGTGCTGAATAAAATCTTGCCTTTACCAAATGAATATTTAAAGTCTGTTTCTGTCCATAAATCCCCCTATGTATGGAGGGTAATGAAGCAATTGTAGACAGGTGATCTTATCTACACCAAGACTTTTAGAATTCTAAGCATTCAGCAGAATATTTTTTTTATAAATTTTGATTTGCTTACTTGTAGTTTCCTCCATAATTAAACAAGCCCCTTGAACTTTTACACGTAGAACCTACTTATGGCATACTTACTAGAACTGCACTCACGTTTTCACTAATTCCAACCTCACTCTTGGCTACTGGTTTTTTCATACACTCCATCTGCTAGAACAGTGAGATACAGGCAAGGATCAGAGAAATTGACACACATACTTTTTTATACTTTTTATACTTATTTATTGTACCACACTACCAAATAATTTTTGTATCTAACAATGATGCCTGGATTCTAAGTAGAAACAACATGAGCACATGAACTAGCTATTTTATGTAATGATTAAGTAATCCACCACATTCTCTGCAATAGGATTTCACATTCTGGGGCCTCATTTTGCTGTCAGTAGACCTCTAAGAAAGGACATAAATATGACTCATTTGAGCCACAATTTTCTGATTGCTGGGTGCTTCTGGAGGGTCAGGCTTGTGTTACTCATTACCTTTCCCTGGTGTGCAGCCAGGAATGGGGGTTGGAGTTGGAGACATGTCTTGGTGCCTGGACACAAAAGCTAGAGAGCATGATCTCTTGGGAACTGCGGCTGCTCCAGTGTGACTGGAGTGCAGCTCCTGCATGGACTGGTGTCAAGAGAAGTTAAGCTGATCTTATTTTGAAGGGCCTTATAGAAGCACTAAGGGATTTAGCATTGCACACACTAATCCAAATGACCAATCCAGAGATTTATGTAAGTGAGGATTAAAGAAATAATAAGGAAGTAGAATTAACAGGTCTTAGTGACCAATAGGACAGATAGGGTAAAGATAAAGGGTGAAGGGTGGCTCTTGAATGGGACTGTTCATTAAATAGTGACAATCCAGATATATCTAACTGCCTTTTGACCATCTTCCAAATGGAATGGCCCACAGTCAACTCAAGCTCATCACATTTAAAACTGAACTCATTACTTCCTCACTCTCAACTCCTCCTTCCAGAGTTCCATCAGGGAATACGCATAACCCTTCCAGCTAGCTCTCTCTCTTGCACTCACCTCCTTTCCTCTCTACATTCAACTGGGCATTAAAACTTTAAGGTATAAAGACTCCACAAGAACACTACTAGAAACAATAAGCAAATACAGTAAAGTTTCTGGATGCAAAATCAACGTTCAAAAATCCATAGCTTTCCTATACTCATAATGAAATGTCAGAAAAAGAAGTAGAAAAAATAATTCCTTTTGCAATTGCAACAAAAAGAATAAAATACCTAGGAATAAATTTAACAAAACATGTAAAGGACCTAAATAATGAAAACTATAAGACCCTGTTTAAAAAAAAAAATTGATACAAAGAAATGGAAAGATATTCCGTGTTCTTGGAAGAATCAACATAGTTAAAATGACCTTATTACCTAAAGCATTATACAGATTTAATGCAGTCCCCATCAAAATCCCATTGGCATTTTTTAAAGAAATAGAACAGAAATTTCAAATTTGTAAGGAAGCACAAAAGACCCCGAATTGCCAAAGCCATCCTGAGAAAAAGGAATGAGGCTGGAGGCATCACTCTCCCTGACTTCACATTATACTACAAAGCGACAGTAATCAAAACAGCATGGTATTGGCAGCAAAACAGACACACAGACCAGTGGAACAGAATCAAGAATCCAAAAGTAAACCTATATTTATATGAGCAAATAAGCCAAAAACATACAGTGAAGAAAGGAAAGCCTCTTCAATAAATGGTGCTGGGAAAACTGGAAAGCCACCTGCAAAAGAATGAAACTAGACTATTGTCTATCACTGCACGCCAAAATTAACTCAAAATAGATTAAGGATCTGAATATAACACCTGAAATAATAAAATGCATAGAAGAAAACATTGGAACAAAACTCAAGGACCTTGGACTTAAAGAGGATTTTATGAATTTGACCTCAAAATCAAGGGCAGTAAAAGCTAAAATAAATAAATGGGACTACATCAAACAAAAAGCTTCTGCTCAGCAAAAGAAACCATCGGCAAGGTAAAGAGACAACCATACAAATGGGAAAATATGTTTTCAAGCAATACCCCCAATAAGGGCTTAATATTCAAAATACACATAAAAACTCATACAGCTCAATAACAACAAAAAACACACAAATGATCCAATCAAAAAATGGGCAGAGGACCTAAACAGACGCTTCTCCCTAGAGGACATACAAATGGCCAACAAATATTTGAAAAGATGCTCAACATTGCTAGCTATTAGGAAAATGCAAATCAAAACCACAATGAGATACTATCTCACACCTGTTAGAATAGCTATAATCAACAGGGCAAGTAATAACAAATGTTGGAGAGGATGTGGAGAAAAAGAAACTCTCATATACTGCTGGTGGGACTGCAAATTGGTACAGCCACTATGGAAAACAGTATGGAGGGTCTTCAGAAAAACTAAGAATTGATCTACCATATGATCCAGCAATCCTTCTACTGGATATTTACCCCCAAAGACTTGAAAACCCATATCCAAAAAGATATTTGCACATTGATGTTCGTAGCAGCATTACTCACAGGGGCCAGGACATGGAAGCAGCCGAAGTGATGATTAGCTAGAGTCTGTGGTACATATATACAATGGAATATTACTCAGCCATAGGAAGAGATAAAATACTGTCATTTGTGACAACATGGATGGACCTCGAAATAATCATGCTAAACAAAAGAAGCCAGACATAAAAAGTTGAAAATCACATGATATCACTTATATATGGGATATAAACCTAAAAGCAACAAATGAACAGGACAAACAAACAGAGACTCATGGACATGGACCATAGACTAGTGGTTACCAGAGGGTAGGGGGTGGGGGAGGAGGGGAGAGGTAAGACAGGATAAAGGGGGTCAAATATAGGGGATTAGGGGGAGGGTGAAGTGGGTAAAGGGGATCAAATATATGGTAGCTGAAGGAAACTGGACTTTGGGTGGTAAACACACAATAGAATATACAGATGTCATATTATAATGTACACCTGAAAATTATATAATTGTATTAACCAATGTTACCCCAATAAACTTAATTTTAAAAAAGTTAAAAACAAAAACAAAAACTTTAAGGTATGTCTCAAATCTGTCACTTCTCTCTATTCTCCTAAAATAAGTCTGGGCTCTCATGACCCAATCATATATCATGCAAAGTAATTCACTGGGCTCCCTGTCTCCAGTTTCCCCACAACCAACACTACCATCACCATCACCACGCCAGCAACCCAATTCATTCCCCTCCCCAACAATTCACCTTCTTCCACACTTTTTTGCTAAAGTTTCCTTTAAAAGCACAAATTTGATCATTCACTCCCTGCTTAAAATCTTTCAAGTCCCCACCCACTCCACTCCTACTCCACTCCAATACCTATCAAAAGGATAAAATCTAGATAAGCACACAAGGCCCTTTGCAAAGCACTCCTACCAAACTTCATATCCCACTCTTGGAGCTCTTTATACCACTAACATTTTGGTAAACATATCCATAGTATACTTCTTTGTGCTATATTTCCCATTCAACCTTCTCTCCCTGCCACAAGTGCCTGAGAACAGCTTATTTAAAGATGTACTTGAAATAATACCAGCTCCCTCCTGCTTGGAGTTCATTGTCTCTTCCTTCAGATGCGGCACCAGTAAGCTTATGATGAGCTGTTAAAACATAGGCTTAGAGCCATACAATGATTGGCTCTGTTTCTGATCCTGCTATTCACCACCTGGGTGCTCTTTACAAGTTATTGAGTTTCCCAGAGCCAATTTCTTTGCTTGTACAATGGGGTATACTTGTACCTGTTACATGGGGTTGTTAGAAAGATTCAATGAGATTCATACTAAAAATGCTTAGCATATAGTGGATATCTTTCCTCTCTGTTAGTAAATTGAGGACTTTAATGTTAAGTAATTTTTTATTATTGTTTATTTAGTCCTCTGTACCTACCTCCTAGTACAAACAGTATGTTTGGCACATGGTACATGCTCAGTAAATACTTACTGAGTGTCGTATAAAGGGAAAAAATCAATTATATCAAAAGAAATTCCAGTTTTATGAACAATATAGATGTCTCACCAAAAAAAAAAAAAAAGAAGGAATTTCCAAATCTTGCCTTTTACAAAGAATACTATAGTTAGGATTAATTCAGGGGTAAAATTAAGATTCGGTCTTCTACCATATGCTGAGTTTCCTTGAAGTTTGCTTCAGGGGGTGTAGCCACCTATGGATTGTATAATAGGAGATAATTGATCATTAATTTATGGAAATTATATAAAAGCAATATACTCTTAAATTGGTTTACATCTTTGGTTAAATGTACATCTTAGTCTGATAAAATATCTGAACAGATATTTTATAGGTAAGAACTTCAAAATTTCTTTAAAATTAATACTTCGTTGCTTCTTGTTTTATTTCGTAAATGGTGTTTGGAAGTATATATGTATATATTGGCTGTCGTAGTCTCTAGTTTTATACTTTGTTATAAGTTTATTACTATTTTTGTAAATTATTTTCATAATTCATCTGAGATTTAAATGCAAGAAATAACTTCTGACTTTTTGGCTTTTGTTTAAAATAAACAAAAAAAAAATCTCACATTCATTAGTTAAATTTATGAATTTATGGATAACATTTTAACTAACTGGTTATCTTTATTTAGTGACTTACCTAGAATTGGATAAGTTCAAATCCAACCTAGTTTAGTTTTGAGAATCAATAGAGCAGACAGTTTTGAAAGGGAATTGTCCATTTCTTACTTCTTTAAGATAGCATACTTTCTCACAAAGTATTGAAGAGATGGAATTTCAACATCCATATATAGTTGAAAAGATGATATAGATGGTAAAAGACCAAGGGTGAAGGTCCTCAAGATATAATATTGCATGAATAAGGAAGAATGCATTTCCATCATTGACATATACATATATTATAATCTTACAATGAGATTCACAATGACTAGGTTTAAAAATTATATGATGAATTGTAATCACATTTACTTTTGCTCTCTATTCCTTAAAAAAGTTATCTTAGTTTCTATGTGAAGCCTTTCACAGTCTTAGTGACATTCTTTAGCATCCCTAATTTGTTTAAAAAATCAAAATTATTTTAATAAAATAAGTTTGTTTAATATATAGAATAATTCTGGTAGCAAGAATGCAAAATAAGCAATCAGAGCCTTGTCTAAGGAATCCAAAGGCAACCTAATCCTATCTGCACCCTAAAAACCTGCCCTAGCCAGTGAAGAATGGTTCCCCATTTTCAAGGGAAAAGAAAACATAAAATTCCTTTGGAAAGAAGTAGCAAGTCAGCACAGCCTTCTCTTTAACACCGAGAGGAGACCAAAAGAAGATGAATGAGATTTTTTTTTTAAATAATAATTCTGAGAACAGAAATCAGACGTATTCAACACGAAACAAGACTAGAAATATATATTAAGGAACCCTCTGAAGTTCTGTCTGATCCTTTGTTCCGAGGCTAACCAATCATGAGTGGTAACAATATTACCTACTTTATTCATTCCTGACTATGGTACTCAATATCTTTACTCTGGGAAGATACTTTAAGATGGGCTAGTTTTTCAATTGTGCTTTAAGTAGTGTAGAAAAATTAATAGTATACTTTTTATTCTTGAGTCTCAAGTCCAAGAGTTTTTTATTATAACACTTTTATTCAAAATAAAAATTCTTTGTCCGTAATTTTCTATATATGTAAAATATCATCAGTTATCTTGATTTTATTATTTTATTTTTAAACTGCATATTTTTGGTCTATTACTGTCTAGAATTTCAGAAACAAGAGTCACAGCTAGATATCGCCTTTCTAAAAATTATGATTTCAAAAATACGTGGCACTAGTGATAACTATCATATGAAAAAAATCCAAGACAAGAACAAAAATAATATGTTATCTCTTTACTTGATGTGCACATAGCATGTTATTTTGTGGTCTGGGCTTCAGATTTCAAGCTCTTGCATACGCACCACTAAAGCACCTAACAAATTTAAACGTATCAGTTAAACAATTTGTTGCATTGAAAAAAATAAACAGAAATCAGGTCAGACTGATGTTCTAGAATTATTGATAAAATTAAGAAACATCTGATAGTGGCACATAAGCTTAAATTTATTTTTATTTACAGAGGATTTAACTTTTTAATTTTTGAGAATTAATTCCATTATTTAACCGAAATGTATTCTCTTATATTTTATCAGTTACATTTTATTTTGTTCTTATTTCTAATGTGCAAGACCATACTTAGGCATGCAAATTAAAGTGGAAATTTCACAATCATCTGATATATTTGGCTTATGTCGAAACCTAATCTAAAAAAGGGAAAGAAAAATCAGATTATTTTCATCTTAAAGCTCATTTCAGGCTAGTATTAAGTAATGTGCCTGGCCACTCCAGTTAAATTAATTATATTTCTAACATTACTGCAGGTCCTCAGATAATGTCATTTCATCCAATGTTGTTTCATTTTAACGTTGATGAGAAAAAAAGATTTATTCACAGGCATGGCCATTGTCTGTGTGTGAGTTTGCATGTTCTCCCTACATCTGCATAGGTTTTCTCCAGGGACTTGGGTTTACTTCCACCTCCCAAAGATGCGCACATGAAATGAACTGTCTACATTGTCCCAGTGTGAATGACTGTGGGTGTAGGTGTGAGTGCACCCGCTGATGGAGGGGCTTCCTGCCTGTGCCCACCTTGTGCCCTGAGCTACTGGGATAGGCTCCAGCTACCAGGGACCCGTAATTGGAATAAATGGATTGGAAAAGAATTCTCTTTTTTTTAATTTAATCTCTCTTAAATGTATGTACAGCTCACATTTATTTCAATGTTTAATATTAGAAGTGTTTGGGGTTTTTATTTAGAAGTTTGCTGATGTTTCTGTGACTGGAAATATGATGTAAGAACCTAAGTCTTGTTTATATTAATTTGCCTGTGGCAAAAATTGGTATAGTCTTTTCATTTACTCAGTTTCCAAGAACCTATCCAAAACTAAGTTAACTTAGGACTTATTGTATTCTAAACGAGATTTTTTACTTTGTTTTGCAAAAATTATTTCAGGTTTCCCTTCTATCCTGCATTTCAATGCTATTGGACAGCAGCTAAATTTAGCACCTTATGCACATTTACCTGTAATGGAATTTATCTCCTTGTTAATAATGACAGTTAGTGAATATGGATTATAATTGAAACTGTGGCTTCCCTTAAGTTTTTCTTCCCCCAAAAAAATTATCTTTATAATATTATTTTTACAGTATTCTCTTTGATCAAATTTTTCATTCAAACTTTGAACTGAAGATGTCCACATAATCAAGCCAGTTTGAATTAACTTATCAAGTTTGACTGATTGGACGAACTGTAGGAAATAACTTGCTATAGCACAGATTTAATTATCTATACTTCTATTTCTCATATGCATTTCGTATTACACTTTTATCTTGGGCTATCATGTTTAAACACATTTATCAAGAATTATTTATAGATTTGTTCATTGGTCCATGTTTTTATTAGATACCCTCCTGAGCCTAGCACAGGCCTTGTGTGCAGAATTGAACTGAAATGAATATGTTGAGCTGGGGGGTGGAAGGGTAAGGTTGTTTGATTTTTTGACATCTCGAACAAGTTGGTTTTCTAGACTTAGACAATTTAAGTTCTATGTGATTTTCACGTCAGACAGGACCAATGCATATAAATGACGGAAAATATTTAAGCTGCTAACAGACCCTAGCTTTTCATCACTGAGAGCATTTAACAGAGCTTTGGCTGCCCACCAGCCTCATCTGTAAACTGGGAACAATAATAGCATGTTTATCAGGTAGGAAAGGATTCTTACAAATGCCGGGAGATTGCATGAGATTTGCAGGGACCTTCCAAGTTTTAAAACTGAAAGTCCTCTGCTTCCTGGGAATCCCGTCAGCGCAGCTGAGCTAAATGACTTCCAAGTTTTATAATATTCTAAGATGCAGGGCTTACCTCTGGTGAAACTAGAAGCTGGGGGAATGTGTTTTCCACACCTCCTAGTGGGCCTTCTCTTTTTCTCAGCCGCCCAGGGCTTTCACTTCCTTCCCTCGTCCATTGTCAAAATCTGCTCTTGCAACTATTTGTTTATTTATGCATAAATAAAATTTATGTCAGCTGAGAAAGTTACTCTTCCAAGTGCTTTTTACAGATGCCAGATATCAAAGCCTTAAAATAAAATAATGCTTCTCAAGTATTTGCAGGCATCAGCATATTTTGGGAGTCAAGAGGCCCTTACCCAACCTTAATATGCTGATAAGTTTAATTCTATCATATAAGGTAAGAATAAATATGTGAGTATATTATACTCCTGCAATTTTAAAAATCACTAGCTAAGAGCATGTATCCATAAAAAAAGCAGACAAGCTAAAAAAGATTCATACCATATTGCTTTTTATTGCTAATTTACTTTTTATTTATTCATTTTATTATTTACTAGGATTCTGGAAAACAAATAATAGCAATAAGCAAGGGTTTAATAAAAATGTACAGGAAAGAAACTTAACTTGGAGAAAACTATTCTCCTCTCTGAAAATTAAGATTGTCATTTTAGTCTAGTTCACAAAACACCTGAGTTCCAAGAAATGATAGATGGGAAAACTGAAATAAGCAAATGAAACTCCAAATTCGGATATTAACCATATGTGGTGAGATTCAAATCATGATATAGTAGAAGCAACATGAAGTTTAGTAAATAAATATGTAGGTTTAAAGAAATGGTCTCCAAGCTTTGGCTTGCAGTAAAAAGAATTTTTAACTCACTCTCAAAGTATACATATCTATTTATTTATAAGTTCATATGTTCCATAATACCAATGTACTATGTACACAATAAGGAGAAATATATGGACACTTCAAAGGTGAGCTGAATATAAGTTTAGCAGTTCCTCCCTAAAATCCAACAGATCATGTATGTACTTCTTTACTGCCTGCACCCCACTTTAAGGACCAGCACTTTGGAGAACTCATACATTGCCTATTGTTCATTACTGTCAAGTTCCCTTAAATCACACAACAACGTTGCTGCCTGTTGCAGCTAATTCTACAGTAAGTTGAGATGGAGAGCTCATTTTGTTGGCTCATCTGAACGCACAGAGCAGTATCACTTACATTAGAGCTTCTTCCTATCTCTGCACAGCTTCCTTGTAATGACTTTCAGTTCATCAGCATATGAACTGAAAGAAAACAATTAGGTTAATATCCTTATGTCTGAATTTCCATACTTACATTCCATACAGACATAATAAGCTTATGTCTGAATTTCCATACTTACATTTCTAGAAGTTTCCTTAGCCTATGTGTAAATCAATGAATGCAAATAGATGTCAGGAGTGGGGAAGATTGTTACTTAACTCATGAAAGTTTTATCTTTTTAAATTTCAGCTCACACTCAGAGATTTTTTTTTTGAATGTAATGCTATTATAATGGCAATTTACTTCAGCTTTAAAATTTTTATTTTGTTCTTTGTTTAGATTCTAGTTTTTAAGTGTAGAAATTCTTTTTACCTCTTTTTCTCTATTGAACATACTAATCATAGTTATTTTAAAGTCCATATCTATTAACTTCAATATCTGGATCATTTGTGAATCCATTGCTATTGTTTATTTAGTTTTTTTTTTTTTCTTCCTCTCTTGGCTTTATCTTGAAATGTCTAAGATTTTTTTAATGGATGCTTACCATTGTGTATGAAAAGAGTTATAGAGGCTGCACCATGTGATGTTATATTCTACTAGAGTGGGGATGTTAAAAAATGAGTTTTCATTTATGAAATTAGTATCAGTCAAGATATGAGATTGGCTAAAGTATTTAAAGATACTCTGCCCAAGACACCAAAAAGAACAAAACAGGGAAGATGATGCAAAAAGCATGAATCCTAAACAGTTCTGGGCCCAGCTGGTAGTTGAAGGCTTTCTGATTACCTCAAGCCAATCAACTTTATAGTTAACCTAATTCTTTTCTTCCAGGCAGTTTTTTTCATGTAAGGGTGGCAGAGCACCTAAAATTTCAGAAAGTAGGAACTTTATCCAGCTTACAAAACAGGTTATATAAACTCTTTTAGTATCTATTTCTAATAAATGCTTGAACACATGTCAGAATTTGGTCTGAGGCTCGCTTTCATTTTAAGAAATTACCTGGTAGAGAGGTGTAGAGGCTGTAAAGGGAGAAAAGGGGAGAAGACCTATAGCTGCATACAACTATTCAAAGCTATTGACATCACCCCCACCGCACTCAAAAATAAAGCCAGCAGTTGCACAGTACAAAATTGGCACTGGTCAGTTCACAACTTGAGCCAAAACAATTACAATAACATTTGGAAAATTAGATAAAAATAATGAAGAACCATGACCCTATATACCTTCTGTTAGTTAACTTTTTATTGTTTCTTTTTATTGGTTTTTCCATGCATAATTTTTATACCATTTTAATCAGTCTCTATGTTCACTTTTGCAGGCTGCTCTTACATATTATTATTAAAAAAATTTTCACTTAGGATATAGTCTTCAAAAGCATCATATTTAATGATTGCATGATATTCCATAGGACATAAAACTTTTAAATCATTCCGCAACTATACCTACTAATATTTTATTATTATAATTCCATCATGAATATTATCGCATGTATAAGTTTTCATCTTTAAATTTGGGTTATTTTCTTGAGATAGATATGCAGAAGTGGATTTGGGGTCAAAATTAAGAACATTTTAAAGTTCCATGACACATGCAGCCCAGTTGCTCTTCGAAAGCAATTCTTAAAACTCTGCTCATCCTGACTGTATAAACTCCTAAATAACCACAACTTTGAGTTGTTGCATGGTTGATAATTCTACCACCGAAACACTCAAGTACCGATATAGTATGGTTGAGAATGGTTGTGCAACATGCATTATGAGTTTTGCCCCTGATTCAGCTAAACCAGATCCATAGTCCTGCTGTAGTCCTGCTGGTGAGATAAATAGTTAACTAAGTCTTATTGTAACTAATTTTCTTTTCCATTTATTTACTCAAAGCTATGTAATGAACATTTTGGGGGAAATCTGGGAAATCTGACTGTGGACTTGATAAGAGGAAAAAATGTTCCTTCTAAGTTTCTCATAAACTTAATAAAAAATAATTTAATCCTCAGGGAACAAGTCATCTTCTACCAATCTATTAGAAAAATTCCAAAATTTGCCAACTTAAATCACTGTACACTACAAGCAACATTTAACCCTGCATCATCAAAATGACACATTATCCCCTTGGAAATTGCATTTCACTCTCAAGAGTCTTCACCTATTCATTGGCTAGGAAATAGTCAACGAAAATTCCTTCTTAGCAACCCTTCACAGAAACAAGTTTTACTGGTTAAACAGCACCTTATCTATATTAATTTTCTAGGGTTGCTTTAACAAATGACTACAAACATGGTGGGTTAAAATAACACGAGGTTTTTTCACAGTTCTGAAGGCCAGGTGTCTGAAATCAAGGTGACAATAGGGCTGTGCTCCTCCCAAAAACTCTAAGAGAGATTCCTTCCTTGGCTCTTCCAGCTTCTGGTGACTCTCCCTTATTTGTGGGAGAATAACTCCAATCTCTGCCTCCATCTTCACATGGCTTTCTCCTGTGTCTTCTCTTCTGTGTTTGTGTCAAATCTCCCTTTGCCTTTCTCTTATAAGGATATCTGTCATCAGATGTAGGACCCATGTGGATAATCCAGGATGATCTCATTTCAAGAACCTTATTTAATTACATCTGCAAAGGCTATTATTATTACTAACATTATTATTACTATTATTACTTATTATAAATAAATTAATATTCACAGGTTCCACAGATTGAATTTGAACATTTTTTGGGGGGTGGGGGGTGGAGGAGCACTGTTCAATCCACTATACAATCCAGTCTCCATTTAATGAGCAAGAAATTACATTCATCCTGCAGATTCCTGTTCTCACTTTTTGAATCCTGAACAACAAACAATCTCAAGATGTGAAATCTGTTTATAATAAAGAGCTATTATGCTTGACTTAAACTTTAGGCACCAAAGAAATTAGGTTATTATAACCAAAAACCAACTGAGATTTTTCATTTTGGTTCTTTAAAAGCTCTTCAGATCTTCAGCATCCATAGATAGTGTATTTCAATTAACAAAGAAATATAACACAATACTATTTATTGTGTAATTATTTTCATTTGTTAATCCTGATATTTCCCTTGAGTTCTCCTTTTAAGTATACCTGAGAGAACTTGTAACTTCAAATAAAGTTTTGCTTTTCTTGAATATGATAGCTTTCCTTGTGATATTATTTACTTAATTGATGTTATCTTCTTTTGACATTAGTTACTTGAATTGCTAAAAATATGTGTATATCTGTACAAAATTTAAGAATTTTTAAACATCTTATAAATATATTAATTTTTTATTTATAGTTAAAAAATAAAACACATCTGAGGTAATTACTGGAGATAGACTTTTAAATAAAATTTGGAATGCCTCACTTTAAAGTATTACCTTTGGTTTTTATCTTATCTGAAAAGTCTAAGGATCATTTAAGTGGGTAGAACTTTGAGGTTATCTACTGTGTGATCTTGAGCAAGGTACTTTACTTATCTGTATCTCCATTATTTCCTCTGTCAGGTTGGAATAACACATCACTCATGGGAATAAGTAAGTTTCTATGTAAAGCTTCTAGCAGTGGGTAAGTGTTAGTTTCCTCCTCCTAAAAAGTTTAACCAGTTTAGACCTTAATAGTTGACTAATGCCTTTTTTTAGTGCCTTATTTCTGCTGTTTTCCTATTTCCATAGTTTTACATTATGAGTTTGCCAAGGCCATCCGTAATGCAGGTTAGGCTAAGCGTAACCAGCAGACCCAGAAAAGCCAATAACAATGCCCATTGGCTCAAAGCAAATGCTGTTAGAAAACCATTTTCCCAGCAAATCTCCTCAGACATGTAAAGCCACCATATAATCTAGCCAGCTCTTTCTCCCTTCCAATCATTTACCTGGAAGACATAGAAAACAAAGAATCTTGTCTGCCAAGACCAATTAGTTGCACATTAGACTATTTTACACTACGTAATGTTAAAAGATGAATAACCAGGATCCTAGCATAAAGGGATTATACTCTAAGTCTAATAGGAAAGACAATACAGGTACAAAAATAGCTATAAATGTATAAGGATCTTAGAATAGTACACTTATATTTTTCCTCTTAATCTTCATGCTATCGATGTCATGTATCTTACTTCATATAAGTTATAAATCTGTTACAAACCCCACACACTACATCGTTATTTTTGTTTGAATAGTCAATTACCTATTTTTTTCTCTTTGAAATGTTTTAATTTTTCAATTAGTGACATACAATATTGTATAAGTTTCAGGTGCGCAACAGAGTGATTAGACATTTATGCAA
>NW_011889792.1:0-1294 GCF_000151845.1 Pteropus vampyrus
GCCGATGGCCAGGAAGCGGGGAGTGAGAATCGAGGTCATCATGGAAGACTCCAAGGTCTGGGGATTCGGCAGCTGGAAGGGAGGGGTTCCCTTGAGAGAGTGGGGGGAATGGGAGCAGGTGCTGTGTCTGGTAATGCATAATTAGGTTACCTATGTGACATCTTCCAGCCTTGGTGAGCAAAGCAGTGTAGACTTGAGGACTGAGAAGTAGCCAGTATAGCCCAAGGGCAAAGGGCTGGGGAGATAGAAACCATAGCCACGGACACTCAAAAAACATAGTACTTCCCCACCTTTATCTCCCACCTTGTCCGCCTCTCCAGAGGCACCCCTCCATCGGTAATATTCACACTGGTGACCTCGAATTATAAATAAAAATGAATGCACACAGCAACAAGCCTGGGACGCTGCCGGTGGCCATCGCGTGCCAGCTCTGTGCTCGGCACTCTATCTCATGCCATCTCATTGAGGTTGAGTATCCACTGAGAAGACAGGGAGTCTGACATTGATTTTGAGACTATTACTGCAGAAAAATGTTAAACTCAACATCCGGAGGTGTTTAAAATGTAAATGGGCAAGCCTCGGTTTGGGGTGACGTGTATTCAGGTGCATTAGCCCTTGCCAGAGGTGTTGCCCAAAAGAGACTTCACTGCATGCAAAGAATCGGGAAGTAGAGGAAAGAAAAGGCTGGGGCAGAACCCACTCCAGCCGCCCTGATCCAAGGTCGACAGCCATCCATCACTCAGAGCTCTTCCCGGGCAGAAAATGGACTTTGTTCGCTAGAGAGAGTTCACGTTCCCCGCTGGCATTAATCTCCCCTTTCTGGGGCGCTTGCCAGTCTGCGGAGGAAAACACGCTGGTGTCAGCATCTCCGACGTAAACGACAGCTCCGCGTTCCTCTTGCTGCTCTTGGGGACTGGCCCGCGGCTCTTCCATACGGCGACCGTCTTTCATTCGGTTGCCACGTACGGTTGGCTCGGCCCAACAAATCTTCTCCCTGTCGGGTCTCGTTGCTGCAATCTGCGGTCGCAGTTTTTAAAGACTTAATAAACGGATGTGCTTTTGGATCCCCGAGGAAGGAAATGAAGATGGTGGCTTCGGCGTCGCATCCCGCCATCGTTGTTTATTTACATTGCCGTTGTACTAACGGAGCAGAGAATGACGGCTGCTCCCTCATTGCCTAACTGCCCACGCCGCTTCCGGTCCTCGGGAGGAAAATCAATTGTTTTTGCAAATTTTATTCAGACATTTATTGGGGTTATTATTTGCTGAAATCGTCCCCATTCTTTTCTCTAAA
>NW_011889792.1:2716-4428 GCF_000151845.1 Pteropus vampyrus
GACACAATTTGGCCCATGACAGTGATTTACAGTGATCTCCAGATTAATTTTATCATGTGCTCCCCTAGAAAGAGCATTTTGAGCATGAACACCCAGATCAATCTACTTAATTATTCACCAATCATATTGTCTCGAACTTATATTTTGCACAATAGAAAGCGGACCCCTATATAGGAATTTTAAAGGCTAACCAAGACACAAACAGAAGTTCTGTATTTCTTTCGCACACTTGATGGATCGTTTTGGTGTCTGTGGAACGTGGGTGCCCTGCTTTGGGGGGTCCACTGCCTCCGCGATTACCAAGGCCGTCTCTCCGATTCTCGTTTCTTCACGGCTCCCCGTGGGGCCCGCCTGCAATCCAGGCCGGCACGCCCATTCCTCAGACGTGACCCCTTCCTACGGGATTCCAGCCACTGCCTCTGAAGGAGGCTCGGTCAGCTCGCCCCAGCCGTCGGGCTTCCTCCCGTCCTGGGTCCGTGAGGGCGGATCCGCCTCCCGTCAGACTCACACCAGCACCTTACATTCGCGCCGAAGACATGTCTCTCTGACACGCTTTTCATTCACCTTATACAAAATTTCCGCTTCCCCGCCAGGCCGCACATGCCGAGAGGGTTTGGATGATTCTAGAATCCGTTTTCCTAGTGCCCGGCCTGGGCGCTCAGGAGTGGCGAAGGCTGCGCACATCGTCTGATGCGATGCCTTGCCCGTCGCCACAAGGCGACGCAGAGAGGGGACAGCTCACTATTTCCTCAGAGGTCAAAATTTTAAGTCTTGCAATGAAGCGTAAAGGTAGATGTGATTCTAATGCAATTCAAAAAGCAGTAGGCTTCTTAGTTGCCTTTCTAGATCGTCCTGGGGACATCCTGGCCATCGCGTTTGCCTCCGTTAGTGTCCCCAGCGTGTGGCACGGGACTGTGGGCAAGGTGGCACCCGGCCTCGACTCCGGCTCAGAGCTGCTGCAGGTGAATTGACCCAAAGTGTTGCCTGAAATGTCACTAAATAAGAGCAGGGGCGAGGCTGGGTGATCTAGGGGTCACGCGTTGAGGTGGTGACAGACCGTGAGGAAGCAGAAGCTCCCGCTCGCCACCCATGCAGAAAGGGAGCCACAGTGAGCTGCAGCCCCCCCCTGTGCTGGCTCTGCAGCTCCCTGGGGGCCCCTGCAGCCCTCACAATGGAGAAAGCTTCTGCATCTCACAGATGCTGGTCTTAAGAGGAGCTGAGTGACTGTCTCAAAGCCACAGAGCTGGTAGGTGAGCACAGGAGCTGGATTTGAACCCAGGGCTGTCTCACTGGGGAACACCATCTAGCACGTCACTGATCTCAGATGACAGCCCATCTTCTAGCCCCTTTCCCGGACCCTCTGCCTCTGTCACACAGCGTCTTTGTCCTACGCCCTGGCAGAGCTCTGTTCTAACTCAGTGGACCGGCAGCTCGAAGGCGATCATGGCCTTTCTGCCTGCCCAGGCACGTTCCGACACACGTCTCTTGGGGACCGTGTCCAACACGAATGTGGAATTAATGTTGGAGGATGAGCGAGCCTATGGGCCTTTTGCAGGTCGTGTCACTCAAGGCCTTGTGTCTCATACCTCTGCACGCTGAGTTTTGCCTGGTCTTAGTCCCGACGGCAGTGGGATGCCGGACACTCAGCCGCCCTTACCTGGGGCTGCGGTGTAAAGACCACCAACGTACAAAAGTCTCTTAGTAGCTTAATT
>NW_011889792.1:7049-7831 GCF_000151845.1 Pteropus vampyrus
CGGCGTCAAGACCGACAGGGACCTGGACATCACAGTGTGAGCCGGACACACACTCTTCTTTTTCCAAACAGCCACCCCAGGGTGTCGATGTCCGTGTCCCTGTTTTACAGATGGGAAAGCAGGCTGGGGGTGGGGTGGGGTGGGGTGACCCGAGTTCCTCCGACGACACAGCCTGGGCTCACAAACGTTTGTGGGCGACCGGCTCGAGGCGCATGCTCCCTCCCTGAATTAGGGTCACCGCCTTGCTTAAGGCCTGCCAGCGCCAACACCCACTGATCAGGCCCGTGGGTAGGCTGACAGCTCCCGTACCAGGGCAGTGTGGGCGCACCGTGTCTGCGGGGGGACGCGTCACACCGTTTGGTTGGGACCCTAGAGTGTCAGCTCTCAGACAACTGTTAGTGCCTGGTGACAGCCACCCGAACAGGGAGTGAGTTCTGTGGCCTCCTTGGACGACCATGTGGCAAGGAAGGTGGTGCCACCATGCCCTCAGGGACCCAGACATCTCCGGAGAGCCCGTGGAGTCCTGCCCCACCTCCGGCCTCCGGCTGCGGTCAGCTTGTCATGCCTCCAGGGAGTCCGGGCAGAAAAAGAGATGCATCTTTTTTTAATAATGGAAAAAAGGTTTCTGCTGTTTCAAAAAGAAATGTCGAGAGACGGCTTTCTAATCTAACCCTCCTACTTGCAAGCGTCATGCCCAGAGAGGGCGACTGACAAGTCCAAGGTCGCGGAGGCAACGGCAGGGCCACGGGCCCGGGTCCCCAGCAGCTGGGCTGGCGCGTGTC
>NW_011889792.1:11556-12233 GCF_000151845.1 Pteropus vampyrus
GCCTGGGCGAGTGCAGCACGTGGGCCAGGGTGAGCGTGGTGACCGCTGAGATGCTGAGGATTTTACCGGAGCTGGTGTAGGGTCTGGAACCATCCAGGGTATGGGCCCAGGGCCAGGCTGGCTAGGCCCAAATTCGGGCACTCGTCTGTGCTTTGAGGCAAGACCCGTAACCCCTGGCGACCTCGGTCTCCTTGCTATAAAGCGGGCTGGAAGGGTTCCCGGCGTCTTACCTCGGAGAGTTCCCGTGGGGATGACTGGGCATGAGGCGTCCAGAGCAGAGCCTGCTGGGTGGTGAGCGTGACCCCCCCACAGAGGACAAGCAGCGTGGCCGGCTCCGTGCTTTCCAGGCTCCTCAAGTGTGTGGCGTGCGGCATGCAGGGCAAGGGGGCCGAGCGGAAGCTGGGAGACCAGTGGGGCCAGTGGGCGTGGGCCCGGCGGGGGGATGGGGGCCGCCCGCTGGACTCCTGCGGTGGGATGGCAGCTGGCCCGGGGCGTCATGGGCGGTGCAGGGAAGGGGCAGATTGGAGAAATGCTTTGGGGGAAGGCCTGAGGGACAAGCCGATGGACCCCGTGGGGGTGGGGGGTGGTGAGGGGATCTGACGCTTGGGTGTGTGGCCTTGGACCCGGGGAGTGTGAGGGAGTCTCTGTAACTCGCCAGGTCACACGGGGGTCGGTGG
>NW_011889792.1:12283-12786 GCF_000151845.1 Pteropus vampyrus
GTGGTGACCGCTGAGATGCTGAGGATTTTACCGGAGCTGGTGTAGGGTCTGGAACCATCCGGGGTATGGGCCCAGGGCCAGGCTGGCTAGGCCCAAATCCGGGCACTCGTCTGTGCTTTGAGGCAAGACCCGTAACCCCTGGCGACCTCGGTCTCCTTGCTATAAAGCGGGCTGGAAGGGTTCCCGGCGCCTTACCTCAGAGGGTTCCCGTGGGGATGGCTGGGCATGAGGCGTCCAGAGCAGAGCCTGCTAGGTGGTGAGCGTGACCCCCCCACAGAGGACAAGCAGTGTGGCCGGCTCCGTGCTTTCCAGGCTCCTCAAGTGTGTGGCGCGTGGCGTGCAGGGCAAGGGGGCCGAGCGGAAGCTGGGAGACCAGTGGGGCCAGTGGGCGTGGGCCCGGGGGGGGATGGGGGTCGCCCGCTGGACTCCCGCGGTGGGATGGCAGCTGGCCCGGGGCGTCATGGGCGGTGCAGGGAAGGGGCAGATTGGAGAAATGCTTTGGG
>NW_011889792.1:13331-17361 GCF_000151845.1 Pteropus vampyrus
CCCGGCTCACTGCCGTGTGTCCTCTCTCCAGGTTGTCATGACGATTTCCACTGAGGAGCTCTTTCTGGAGAGGGAGCGAGAAAGGGACGGGGAGCGAGCGCTCAGTAAAGTGGGGCCTTCGGGGGCGGGCGCACTTTACACCAGCCTCTCACGAGAAGTGGGGGCTTCCGTCCCTCCCAGCCAGCCGCTGGCACTCTGCCGTCACACGGCGGCGAAGCGCCGGGACCCGCATCCGTTAGATACCGCTCACCACGGCACAACGATGGCAGTCGTCGGACATGTGCCTCGGAGCCGGTGTCCACTCTGGCATAGGGTGGACTCAGGACGCAGCTCCGTTTGGGGGCCGGTCCGTGTCCTCCTGATCACACACGCTTCGCCTGCTCCTTCGTCCCTGGCTACCTGGCCTTCGAAGGCCTTTCGCCTCTTCTCGGATCTCAGCCACGTCTCGCTAATCCTTGCAAACATCTCTATAAAACGGGGACTAAAAGCTAGCCGCCCCGGCCCCATGTCACAGACTGCTCGTGAGTCCCTTGACAGCCGCACGGAAACCCAAGGAGCGGCCCTCGGGGGACCTTGTGTGTCTCACAGAAGGACAGGACGCGGGGCCCTGTTTGGACCAGCCGTGGCAAAAATTACAGACTGGGTGACCCTTACGTTCTCGCCCATATGTCCCGTCATTACTAAACAAATACACGTTCACGAGCGTAAATTCGAAAACTACGGAAAAGCCCCAAAGGAAAAGTCAAAATCGTCCACAACGTTAAAACCTGAATGGATCCCATTCCTGCACGGGAAGGCTTCGATCTGCAGGCGCATCATCCTCATCTACCCAGGTGCGGAGGTGGACATGATCAGGGTTGGGTGTGTCCGGGGGTGGCCTGGGCACAGCTGGGTGTTGCTGGCCCGTCCTGGTCCCTGCAGTCCGCACGTCCACCCTGCTCGGACCTGCGTCTCGGGCTGTGTGCGTGGACCTCGGCCCGTCAGAACTCTGGACACGGTGAGACTCCCTCGCCAGACGGCACTCAGCCCCCCGCCCACTCCCCTAACGTGTGCTGGGCCATCGCGAGGACGGTCACACGAAGAAGCCGTGGTCTCCATCCTTGAAGGGCTCTCCGGCCACCCCGGAAACAGACTGGCGAGCTCAGCTCTGGTCTGCATTTTCACAGACGGGCAGACGGAGGAACAGGTGCAACCTGGCTCTCCAGGTGCAGGTGGCACAGCTCCCGGTTCTGGGATTGAATGTCACGTGGTACCTGCGGGAGCCAGCCCCCCGGACGGCCCTGAGCCGTCCCACCACCTGGTAGTCACGCCCCGCGTCACCTCTGCCCACACGAGCCAGGGCTGGCCCGCGTGACCCGCAGAGCTCGGGAGAGGAAACGATGTCATATTCCCTCATAAACATTCCATCCGGGACCGACTTCCTGAGATCCTGCTGTGTGCCAAGCGTGCTGCCAGGCCTCAGAGGCCGCGTCCTGCCCTGCGAAGCCAGGCAGTGGCTCTGGCAGCATCGCATGGCCCTCAGCCCTTCCCACGCAGGCCCCGGGCCCCTCCGAAAGCCCTTTGCCTCAGCCCTTCCCCCACGGGCAGCCAGAGTGACACGGAGCCTCAGCTGTCCCCAAGGACAAACCCTAGACCTTGTTCCTGAGAAGCATTTTCTCACTAAGGACCCACTGGACGACGCCCCAGGGAGATGAAACTGAGCCAGAAATTACAGAGGTCGCCGACACTCGTGGTTTAGAGTCCTGATCCCTCGTGGGACTGTGTTTCTTGAGCACCTACCTCCGTGCGCCAGGTGCTGTTATGGGCACCGAGGACGCGGCCGTGAAAACAGCAGAGATCGCGGTCCTGAAGTAGCTCGACCGCAAAACGTAGACGAAACGACACAGTGTAGGGAAGGTGGTAACTGCTCCGGATGAAGACAGCGGAGCAGAACACGAGGGGCTGGGAGTGTGGGGTGCGGGACAGGGGCGCAGGCTGCCGGTTTCCGGGGCAGGCCTCACGCGGACGAAGGGGACGGAGCTGGCAGGGGAACCGGTGGTCCCGGTTCGCCTGGGAATGGAGGGGATAAGGGGTGGGGTTTCGGTGCCTACACCTGAAAGTCCTGGGCAAGGGGGAAGAGGTGGCCTTCCTGAGCCGGCGAAGCAGGTGGGGGACAGAGCTTCAGGAAGCGGCCGGCTCCGTGGTTCTCAGCCAGGTTCTCGGCCGTAGGTGGGGACACTTTTGGTCGCCAAAGCTGGGTCGGGAAGTGCTACTGTCATCCAGCCGGCGGAGGCCGGGGTGCTGCGGCGCGTCCCACGGTGCACGGGGCAGGCCCCCACGACCAGGAGTCAGTTATCCGACCCCATGGGCCCAGAGCGCCGAGGCTGAGGCGCCTTGGGGCAGATTCTCGGTCTGCAGTTCCAGATCCGGGTCTGAGACTTCACTTACCTTCTGCTTCCGTTTCTACTCATGGCGGGGAGGGTTCCTCTGACCGCACCCAAGATAAAAGCCTGGTCCCCCCTTCTTCCAGAGTGTGGCCTCAATGTCATCACCTCAGCACCGGGTGTGAAACGCCGCCCCAGGCAGACTGGCCGTGCCTCCTCGTGCCTCTGCCTGGCCTTCGTCAGGTCATCGTCCTGAGGAGGAACTTGGAGGTCACCTGGGTGTCAGGCCACCAGCTCTCCCTCCCGTCTTTCCAGGACGGGGTGGCGGTGGTGGGGTGGTGGCTTTGCCGTGGCCACAGGCGTGAGCTGGATTCTCCTTGGTGACGGGCCCGCCCCATCCGTGCTGGGTGCTGGCACTTTTACTGGAGAGTCTGAGACGGTCCTCGGGCTCCGGCAGAGGGGACCAGGCTCGGCATCGTTGACCTCGTGCTCCTTTGGGAATTCGAGAAGTCATCAGATCTCCCAAGTCCCTTCATAGGAAGTCAGGGCCACGGCTTTCGGGCCCCAGGCATGCGGACGAGACCCTCCCCTGGGACGCTCACACCCACATTCGTGGCTTAGCTGCAGCCTTGGGCACACGTGCTCTTTGCACCTCTGACCAAACCCGTGCGGCCGGCAGGCGGGGAAAGCAGCAGCTGGTCCAACGTCCCAGCAGATGGGCGGACCGGGCCGTGTGCCTCGTGGCCAACAGCGGGCAGAAGCTGGGTCACATAGAACGCCGGTTTCACTAGAGTCTTCCCAGGTCAAGAAGGATTAGAAAAACATTCAGGTTGCAGATTTCGGATTCCCCGGGTTCCTAGTGTAAGTTCTGTGAGGACCGAGATCTTTCGACACCCACCGGTGAGACTCGAGTCCCCAGGGTGTGCCCAGCCCACGGGGGAGATTTGACAAACGCTCGTTGACACGAGTGTCATTAACAGGCTCTGGGACGTGGCCAGCGCCTGTTAATCCTCCCGAGGACGCTCCAGGCCGGACTCCTTGAGGACGCGGAGGCTCGGGGAAGCTGGCCCTAGCCTGACCTCCGCATCCAGGTCTGCTGGTTCCTGATTGAGCTTCGAGAGCTCCCTGCACCCCCTCCCCCAGCCCTGCTCCACTTTGCTTGATGAATCTGGGGCACAGGCCTGATGCTCAGTGGATACTGGTTGGTCGATAGAAGGAACAAATGAATGAGTGACCGAGCTCTCCTTTGCTCTATGCGCACGGCCAGAGGCCAGCCAGGAAGGGCAAGGACGTAGCTCTTCACTCGGGCCTGGGGGTTAAGGACTGTTGAGTTTCACGTATTTTGTACAAGTCCTACTTAAACGTGAAAGCCGAGACGGGCGGCTGGCTCCCCACCTCCTTGCCACGTCTCACTGGCAGGCCCAAGTCGCCACTGGTGACAAATGCTGGATCGCTTGGCTGACAGGTCGGGCCCGGGGGAGCACGGCAGTGGCACCTCCGAGTGCTGGTGTCTTGTTTCCTGTGCTCTCGGGGCCGAGTGCTTGGAGAGGAGCCACCACTTAGCAGAGCAGACCTGCAGGAACGACAGGCCGCCTCCCGGCGCCAGGAGGGCGCGAGCGGACGGTGCGTGTCTGACGGCCCTTGGGGCCCGAAGCCGTGCCAAGTCA
>NW_011889792.1:18346-18768 GCF_000151845.1 Pteropus vampyrus
AGCCGGGTGGAGCTACGTGACCTTAAAGAAAAGGCACACAGAGCAGACCGACCACGAATGGCAATTTCTTCAAAGAGCCAAGGCAGTCCCTTCCCGGGCTTTATAAACACAAGTGCCAGCCCCCTGCCTGTGGCCCTTGGCGGCCGTCCTTCCCAGAGCCTCGGACACCCCAGTTCTGTAAAATCTCCTTGTATTAAATTGGATGTGTTGGCCATGAGCTCTGTCCCCAACAACTTCCCCCCCCAAAAAAAACCCCTGAGAACCAGGATGCTTTTCAAAAAAAAAAAAGGAACTTATCAGAATCCCTTTGAAGAGAAAAAGACGACACATGGAAATTTGTCAGGAACGGCAGAGGGTAGAGACAGGATGATTTACTGTCGGTGACACCAATTCATCCTATTAAGGAGTAATGAACGGTTTTC
>NW_011889792.1:18818-22369 GCF_000151845.1 Pteropus vampyrus
CATGGAAATTTGTCAGGAACGGCAGAGGGTAGAGACAGGATGATTTACTGTCGGTGACACCAATTCATCCTATTAAGGAGTAATGAACGGTTTTCCTTGGCAATTAATCACCAGGGCCTTCTCCCCGGAGCTAGAGGAAACGGGAAACCCCAAAATGAAGACACGTTGGAGAGGGCTGCCGAGGGCGGCTCGGGCGGAGGTGCCAGGACACTGGACTTAAAAAAAAAAAAACCCAGACTCGTGAAGTCAGAAGGAGCCACCGTACAGCCTGGGATGGACGGCTGAGCTGCACAGTCTTACCTGGTGCCACCGTGCTCCTAAGGCAGGAAGAGTCGGAGACGGCGTGTCACGTCACCTCTGCGGAGGCCAGGGGTCCTTTCTGCTCTCCGGGGTCAGCCCACACGGTGCTCGCTGGCGTGCTCCATTTCTTGGCCCCGTTGCCTCTGGTTTTGGGGTGAAACAGGGAATCCCGACAAGGTCATTTAGACAAGTTCATCGTGGGTGGCTTATTCGAGACAGAAAGACGCGTAACCAAATGTGAAGACGGATTTTTCTCACCAGGAAATAGACACAGCAGCCCTTATCCCGCCCCCGGCCCGCGCCATCAGCACCCGAATCCCAGAGGGCGGGGTCCCTCGTGTGGTGGGAGACGTGGGTGAGGCGCACAAGGTCTGTTTCATCTGTTACTTGGTCATAAAAATAGTCACAAGCCTGGTGATTTCCGTCCATATCAAGAAGTGCTTCGGCCAAAATCAGAATAAAGCAAGTGTGTTGCAGCGTCTCCAGTCACGAAGCGACGGTGTCGGGGTGTCACAGGCCCTCCGGGGGGGTCACGTGCCCACAACGAGGAAAGCCGCCCGGCCCACGCCGACCAGGGGCACGTTCCGAGGGCGGGAAGCTGCCAGCGGGTTGGCACGTGTCTCTGTAAAGGAGACGAGACACCCACAAAGGCCACGGGCAGCCTCCACCCAGGACGGGTCCGGGCCGGTGTCCAGTGGGGGTCTCCCCATCACGCCCAGCAGCCCCAAAATGTTTAAAACAAAAATTTGTAATTTCCCTTTATTCTCCTAAAATTAAACTCACAGAATCGTTAAAAATCCTTGTATGACTGTAAAGAAAAACTAAAGCAAATAACTTGGACTGTTAAGCTTAAAAATGTACCTGCTCAGTCACGTCCACCCCCAAGAGACCTAACGGAGGGACTCGGAAGCTCGCACATGCATAAAAGCATCAAGAACGTGACCACGAACGTGACCACGAATGTGACCGCAAACGCAGGCTGACTCAGCAGCACGTCCAATGCCATGGATGGGACCACCGTGGTCGACGTGCATTTCGCAATCGTGACCAACCCTTGGCGGAATTCCGTGCCTGAACATTTCAGTTCATATTTAAACAGTTCCAAAAAAATGCTACGTGTGTATTTTGGTAAATCTTATAAAACGGAGCTCGTTTCTAAGCTTAGAAAATGATGCACGTCGATGTCCCAAGGGACTTGAGCAAAACACTGCTGTGTGGGACTGTCCCTCATATTTCTAGCATCACCGGTCTCTGAGTGCCAGTGACACCTGCCCCATCACTGCGACCACGACAAAAGCCCCCGCCCCCCATGGCGGCTCTGTCCCCACTGGACAGACACTCACCTGGACGTCCAGTCTTCTCAAACCTCAGCCCCGTGAAGGTGCCGGTGCTCGGACTTCTGTTCCTCCGTTTCTTCATCCTCGGCTCCACGTCTCAGAGGGCGCGGCAACTCTCTGCTCCCTTTGGGGAGGTCCCCGCTCCACTGAGGGTGGTCCCCTCACTTCTCTCTGGCCTCGCCACCAGCCGCTCCCTGCCTTCACTGCAGTGGAGGCAGTGATAACAACGGTTCCCCTCTGAGTACTGATCTTGATTCGATGAGCAGAAGGTGGCAAGCCCACCCTTGAAAATCGCGGGCCTGTGTCTAGAGGCTGGGTTAGGTGATTTGTGGGTGTCACCACTAGTATATCCTAGACACCCCTCTCAATTCGTTAATTAGTGTGAGTTCTTATGTGGAGCAGTCTCGAGAGTTTTCTTCTCATTTCTCAGATGGACTAAATGGTGGACGTAGAATTTTACTGTGCACAAGAATGGCTCAGAGAGTGAACGAGTCGCATATTCCTGGGCCTGACCCCCAGCGGTTCGAACCCAGTGAGCCTGGTTTTGGGCTCAGAAACCTGCTTTTTAAACGGGCGGCTCGGGGGTCTGAGGCAGGTGGGCTGCAGACCGCACTTGGAAAAACACTGCCTGAGTGGGGTGGGACGCGGAAGGGGCAAGTGAAGGGGTCACCCTGATCACTAGGGATTCGCAAAACGGGTGTCAGCTGAGGGTCCGGAGCCTTCTCCGGGGTGCTGGCGCAGGTGTGTGTTAGCAGCGCAGGTCTGGGCAGAGACTCCTGTCCATCTCTCCTCCCGTTACGACGAACCCCAACATTTTGCTGGGCGCAGCCCGTTTGGAATAAAGACTGCATTTCCCAGACTTCATTTCAGCTAGGTGTGGCCATGTGACCCGATTCTGGCCAATGGCGTGCAAGCAGATGTGGGGCTCCAACATCCGGGAAGTGCCCTTAATGCTTCCTGCCCTTTCTGTTTCTCGCTTGCTGGCATGGGGACGTAGACACCAGGGAGACCTTGGGAAGTGACGCTCAGAGCCGCACTGCAAGGGGAAGGTGGCCTGGGTCCCTGTCACTGCTGGGACTCGCCAACTCCAGGCTCCGTGGGGACCCACGAGAGACACAAACGCTGTCTGGCTAAGCCGCTGCTCTTCAGCGGTTTTCCAGTCACTAGTGGCTGAGCCTAACGTTCACTAACACAGGGTCTCAGTGCAAGAGCAAGCGGCATTCGGCCTGGGACCCCACCTTCGCACCCTGCAGGGCGAGTCAGAGTCCTGGGGTTGGGCTGTCGGTGCCGGGTGGCGGTGAAGCTTGGATCGGTCAGCAGGTCTCGGCTTCCAGTGCTAAGGGGGTCAGCACCTTCACAGACAGACAGACAGACAGACAGCACCCTGGACCTGAGTGGAGCCTCAGAACAGCGGCTGCTGCAGCAGAAACCACAGAAACTGGCCGCACAGAGAGAGGGGAGAGTGGACTCCCCAGGCCCAGAGGACTCCCTGCGGTCACACTGTCCCATGGCCTTGGAGACCCCAGAGGGAACGGAGTGTAGTGGTTCCGGTTCCTGCAAAACACTGGGGGGACCCAGAGCGAGGGAAGCACCCGTGCCCCACGGAGGGGCCCCAGGCGCACGGCTCTGTGAGAACACTTGCAGGGGACCCTCTGCAGGCATGGTTTGCAGCCCCAGCCTGGGGAGCCAGCGTGGGGCCACGTGATGCCAGCTTCGGCCCCGCCCTCCCTGTGCTGTGAGGACAGCTGTGCACGCCAAGCCGATGACATTCTTAAAACAGCAGCTAGTTCCCAGGCCACTCCCCGACCCGAACACCCGTCTGCTCACCAAGGGCTCTGCTTGCCCTGGCAGGGCACATCCCCCACCCCACCCCCTGACCGTGTGTCCCTCCGTGGGCACAGCAGAGCGGCTCCC
>NW_011889792.1:24209-24798 GCF_000151845.1 Pteropus vampyrus
CAGGAGCTTCTGGCAGGGAGTGGGACTCAGAAAACAGAATATGGGTGCTAGGGTGCTCGTTGCCATTGAGATGTCACTGCTCCTGGGCCTTCCGGGGACTTCTTTAAATGACTATGGTGATAATAGCTAAGGCCGGCTGCGTCTCTGCCTTGGACTCTGGGGGGAAAATGCCTGCTCCCGCTTCCTGCTTCCTGCTTCCAGCCTCTCCCACTTCCTGCAGGCGTGGCGGGTGGGCGGGGCCGAGATGCCCAGGGGGGCGGGGCGGAGGCAGAAAGCACCTGGCCCAGGAGATTGCAGCCAAGGTGGCGACGTTGCCTCAACCTACACGTGCGAAAATGGATTTCTCGGCGAGACTGGGGACAGATGCTGAGGCAAAGGCCTCGTCCTTCCCAGGCCACGCTCTCCTCTCTGGGGCCACTCCCGAGGCCCCGGGTGCCCAGTCCCAATGGGAAGAACAGCCTGCTTAGGATTACAGGGCTGGGGGGGCACAGCATGCTGGGGTCAGTGGATGTGGGTTTGAACCCCATCTCTGTGGCTCGTTATCTGCCAGACCTGGGTTAGTTACTCACTGAAATCCCCATGATGAGGC
>NW_011889792.1:24848-27472 GCF_000151845.1 Pteropus vampyrus
TTACCGCCATCTTTGTTTTGGGTGGCCGTATCGTCCCACGTGTGGTCCGTCGGGCTCCGTCGAGCTGGCTTCCGTGTGCCGTTGACACGTGTCCCTCTTGGCACAGCACGTCTTTGCTTCCTGGAACAGCACATTGTTGTAGGCTCGCCTGGTGGGTGCCCTTCTTCTCCCCTCCCCCACCCCTCCAAGCTAGGATCGACTGTTTCTCCAGGAGCTTCTGGCAGGGAGTGGGACTCAGAAAACAGAATATGGGTGCTAGGGTGCTCGTTGCCATTGAGATGTCACTGCTCCTGGGCCTTCCGGGGACTTCTTTAAATGACTATGGTGATAATAGCTAAGGCCGGCTGCGTCTCTGCCTTGGACTCTGGGGGGAAAATGCCTGCTCCCGCTTCCTGCTTCCTGCTTCCAGCCTCTCCCACTTCCTGCAGGCGTGGCGGGTGGGCGGGGCCGAGATGCCCAGGGGGGCGGGGCGGAGGCAGAAAGCACCTGGCCCAGGAGATTGCAGCCAAGGTGGCGACGTTGCCTCAACCTACACGTGCGAAAATGAGGAAGCTACGGATGGCTGCTCATGGCTCTTTGGCTGAGCGATTTCAAGGTGAACTTGCGTTTGGGCTGATGGATTTCCCTGCAGATCCTCAGCGGGGGTTTCAGACTAGAGACTCTATTTTCATAGCTAGAAAAAAATAAAAGGATCGGTTCTTACGTGGCTGGCATTCCCCTCCTAGCTCTTCCCCTCCACCCCGAAACGGCTGGGCAGGACGCGATCACCCAGTGCCGTGCAGAGCGGTCCCTCCACAGGCCATTCTGAGCGTGTGACAGTGGCCTCTAGCGAGGACTGCTCCTTCCTTCCCTTGGCACTGTCTTTTTGTGGGTTAAGACGTCCAGGCAGCTGCTTTCGAGTTAGTTGCCTGGGTTACCAACGGCTTCATAGCCCCGCTGAGGCCCAGAGGGTGTAAAACGAGGGCCAGAGGGATCCCCACCCTCGAGATGCCCCCGAGCCTGGTCACACGCGCCAGCCTGCCCCGGGCTAGAAACCAGGGTGCGAGAGAAACCGACCGAGCCCAAATCGGGAGGGACGCTCGATGAAAAGAAAAGGTGCGATGTCCCTCTCACGCTCGTTCTCGTAAAACCGCGCACCTCGCGAACGGCGCCACATCCGGGCGTGTGGCGGGCACGGCCCGGGGGCCCCTCCCCGCCACCCCCCCGCCACGCACGCTTTTATCTGATCGAACAGACGGAAGCGGAAAGGTGACCTCGCTGCACTTCCCTCTCCTGCCCCTGCTACAATCCCGTATCGACGAACTCGACGATGACGACGGGCCCTGGGGAGAGACCGTCGCCCCGATATCGTCCCCGGTCCCGGGGAGCCCAGCGGGGGAGGTAGACACAGAAGTGAATTCCTCGAAAACGGTACGGTGCAGTATGGGATGCGCCGGAAGTACACCTAGGTGCTACGGGAGCGTGTCCCGCGGGCTTTTTGAGGTCGGGCTGGCCGTGCGGCTGAGTCTGGCATGGTCAGGCACCCTCGAGGTCGTGAGCCCCGTGGCCGAGGGAAACGATAGAGCTAGGAGGAGCGAGAGGCTGAGACGCTGCCACCACGTCCAGCGTGGGTTTTGTTTTTTTTTTCCCTTGCGTGGGTGTCCTACGATTCAACTCAATTCTGACACTGTCTCCCCGGAGACAGCATCGGATTCCACAGGTGAAGGGCCTCAAAACCGCCCTTAGCTTCAGATACCAACCCCAAGCCTGGCGGTTACCTGGGCTTCGGACGGACCGGCTGTAAGTCAGAGGTTCCCGTGACGCCCTTCCTTGGATTCTGTTCATTTGCTAGAACATCTCACCGAACTCGGGAGAGGTTTTATTTTCCCCAGATTCACGTTTTACTACAAAAGACGTTAGGTGGTACGAATCGGCAGCCAGATGAAGTGGCACGTGGGGGAGGGCCGAGCAGAGGAGCGTCTGATCCCGTGGCGCTCGGGGCCGGACACGGGGACACACGTGTACGGTCCGGTTCCCCAGCCCGACGGCTCTCCATACTCCTTCCTCGGTTTTTCCAGAGGCTTCATGGCATAGGACGATTGATTAAATCATCGGCCATGGGTGCTGATTTCGACCTCCAGCCTTGCGTGCCCTCCCCTCCCCACCCCCCAGAAATCAGGGGGTGAGACCGGAAGGTCCAGCCCTGGACTGGCATGACTGGTGGTGCTAACTTCCACGCCATCTCCGCCTCTGCTCATCGCCGCCCCGCACCTGACCCTTCGCCCTGCAGGCCTGAGAACCTTCCTTCACCTCCAGGGGTTGGCCCCCAAACCTCTCCACGGAAAAGGCGTCTTTTACATGTCGTAGATCCCGAGACACATAGGAAGTGCGACCTATGTCGTGACGATTCTAAGATCCCGTGACGATTCTGTGCCCTGGAGGCCATCGGCAGTGGTCGTAGCACCCACGGGTGACCACCACGCCGGCCGGCTGCTCCGCTGGGGGCATCGCTCTGGATTTAGGGTTTCGTATTCAGTGCGTTACGATCCGTTACCGCCATCTTTGTTTTGGGTGGCCGTATCGTCCCACGTGTGGTCCGTCGGGCTCCGTCGAGCTGGCTTCCGTGTGCCGTTGACACGTGTCCC
>NW_011889793.1:0-302 GCF_000151845.1 Pteropus vampyrus
GCCGCCACCTGGACCACTTCAAGAGGGTGACGCGGGCAGAACCACCTGGGACATCTGTCTACTTCAGTCACGGCAGAGAAGCGGACGGAGGGCAGCGCCCGCAGCGCCCACAGCGGCCACCTGAAGCAAGCCCCGCACCGTCCGTAGAGGAGGACCCCCCGCCACGCGCACGCCCTCCGCGCCTCCCCGACTCCTTCCCGGTTCTCGGAACCCCCGGCTGTGGTTTAGGAACGTCTCGTGGGACGACGGTACGAAACGGTGACGCCAACGAGGACACAAAACTGGGTTTGCCGGCACGCTGG
>NW_011889793.1:2102-3327 GCF_000151845.1 Pteropus vampyrus
CCCGATCCAGGCCTCGTTTGGGGTCCTGCAGTGGCTCCCGGTGCCTGGGTCAGGGACACCACAAGGGAGTTCACAGAGGAGGGGTCAGGGCAGGGCACAGCCCACATGGATGCCAGCAGCCTCCCCGGAACAGGAAAGGAAGCTTCTGGCATTCGAGGGCAGCCAGATGTCGTCGCGAGGCGGCCGCCCGCCAAGTTCCGCAGGCTGGCATTCCGCCTGCTCTGTCGTTCACTTGGCGACCGTGTGCTGTGCAGCTCTCCAGGGAAGAGAAAGGCCCCTGGAGCTGGGTGCTATGGGTGCTATGGGTGCTGGGGGCAGGGCGAGACCCAGAGCCTCGTTTCGGGAGCTCCCCATCCAGCTCAGGGGTAAGCTGTGCACCCGATTTCTAGGAAGTAAGCCACAACTCTGAATGTGAAAGGGAGGTCCCCCAAATGGTGTCAGGGCCAGGGGTGGTCGTGCCCGCGGGGCTGGGAGAGGAGACGGGACAAAAGCCGCTGGACGCACCGCAGGGCCTCTGACGAGAGGCTTGGCCGTGGGGAGACCGGCCCAGGCGCCTGAACAGGGAGCGAGTCACAGCACTAAGGCCTGCGTGGAAGGGGCCAGAAAGAGAGACGGTGAGAATCGGGGCCCTGGTAAGAACTCCGTGCACGGCGCCTGGGGGGCCACGGGGTCCTCAGGCGCCTGGGGGGGCCACAGGACTTCAGTCAGCTGGGGGGTCACGGGGTTCTCCGTCACCTGGGGGGGGCGCAGGGTTCTTGGCGGTGCCTGGCCAGCAGGGAGGGCCGTCTGGTCTCGCCTTGGTCTCTGTCCCCACAGGCTGGGGTCCCCCTAGGCCAGGGCAGCCCGGCGAGGACACCTGTCCCTCTGGATCACAGTTTCCACCCACGGAACGTGGGGGCCGACGGGGTCCTGCAGCTTCCTGGGGTCAGTCCCGGGGCGGCCTGCATCCTGGTGCGGTCTGGAAGACCCTAGGCCGTCCCGTTTGCACTCTGAGTCTGGGTGGTTCTGGGGTCCCCAGCCGTCACCCCCAAAAAGCAATGACCTCTACTGCTTTCACAGTGAAATCTTAAAACAGCGGCTGATCTCTAGGGAGCCCAGACTGTCCCTCTCAGGAGACCCCACGAGGCTTTCTCCCCGGAGGTGGGAACTAGGGGTGCGTGCCGGGTCCCAGAACTTGGGGACCCTCTGTCTATGGCGAAAGTCTCCATGGCTAAAAGGAAGCTTG
>NW_011889793.1:4611-4924 GCF_000151845.1 Pteropus vampyrus
ATTTGGGCCGGGGTCTCTGTGGTCGTCACCCCATCCCCAAGAACCAGGCCTGGGACGGACAGATGCTCCCGAACCCTCGAGTTGGCACAGGGCCCGCACAGGGTGACGAGTCGTCACAGAAAGACGTGCGGGTATCCGACCTGCTCGCTCAGATCCCCCCGAGGGCTTTAAGGGGTGTTCCGGGGTTTAGACACCGGAGGCAGAAGGACGTGTCCCCGCGGGCAGGAAGCGGGAGGCTGTCCTCTGACGGTGTGAGTTCTGGAGACCGGGGAGTTGGGGTGCAGTGCTGCTGGAGGCCTGGGGGCTCCCAGTC
>NW_011889793.1:5233-6034 GCF_000151845.1 Pteropus vampyrus
GACACGCGCGTAGCTGCAGAACCCCTCGTCGGAGCCCACACCCTTCTCTGTCCAACTCACACACACGCACACGGTTTTGCACCGTTTTGAGTTCACTGAATTTTCCGGGAATGCAACCAAAACCACCGTGCAAACGGGAGAGCACGCGTCGTGTTTGGTCGGGGGCTTTACCGAGCGGTGTCCACCATTCCGGGAGCCCCCGGCACCGACGGCAAGGGCCCAGTGTCCCGGCCGCCCACGTCGCTGGCGGTGAGCGTGGCGGACAGCGTGCTCTCACCGAGGCCACACGCGTCCCTGCCCTGTCGGCTCCCTGCTTCTTGTCCCTTTCAAGGGACAGTCGGGACGTGACGCCGATTTAAAACAACGACGTCTTAGTTAGGATACCTTACCCGCGACTTTCACTGAGGATAACGACGGTGACGCCACACGGCTTTTGCTGTGAAGGGGCCGGGGGCCGGGTGTGGTTGGAGACACCGGACAGGGACGTGCCGGCACCAAAAGGAGTTTGCAGAAAACTCACGGTGGGGGTCTGGGGGTGACGGCGGGCTTCACCCCGAGGGGCACAAGCTGCCCAGGACCGGGGAGCAAACCGCCCGGGAAGGCTCGGGTCTGGGGAATAGTTCCCCCCAGAGGACGGGAGGAAGTAGACTGATGTGGGAACGCGGGACGATTCAGAGAGCATCTCTCGTGGGACGCGCAGCAGGACGCGTCACCTGCCCCGGCCCGCTCTCGGGCAGCATCCCGAGGCCACGTGGCATGTGTGGCCCACCGGAGAGGCCGTTCGGGAGGCTGGGGGGGCGG
>NW_011889793.1:6084-8243 GCF_000151845.1 Pteropus vampyrus
CCCAACGGGACTGAGCCTCGGGGGGCTGCAGCATCACAGCCTGGTTAACACACCTGGGCTGGTGCCACCCCCCCTTACCTCCTGAGCTCCCCCTGGTGCTCTGGGCACCACCTCCACAGTGGAGCACTCACCCTCCAGTCCTGTCTGCCCCTGAGGGGCTCGGCCCAAGGCCAGGCCCTATTCGGCTCTTCCCCGGTAACTGATGACAAGTGCGCCAGGACTCGGGGGGCCTGGACGAGTGTGGGGCTGGGGCATGGAACGCGGGCACATGCTCTCGGGAAGTGGCAGCGGCTCTGCTGTGGCCGCTTGGTCGGCCACCAGGAGGGCGACTTTCTTAGACGGGAGACGCCGACCCCATGCAGCAGTTATGAGGGCCACGCAGGCAAATAAACGTGGGCTTGGGGAAGAGCCAGCAGCAGACGCGCCCCAGCACACACACAACCTCCGGCCCCGCCACTAATGAGGGAGACGGAAGGCTGGGTGGCCACGGGGGACAGAAACCACTGGGCTCGACAGGAGGATCGGCCAGCACTGTGCTGAGTTGAGGTCATATGACGAGTCACACGCTTTGATGAATTAGCACGCTGAGTGACGTCTGTGTCCACAGAGGACCCGCGGCCGCCCGCCCTTCGTCCCCTCCCCTGGGGAAGCGTCGATGGATCTGTTTGGGTGTCACAGGTGCCGTGGCGCCCGCCTCCCTGTTCAGCCACGGACCCTGAGACGGCTCAGAGGAAGGACGGGGTCCTTTCCTCGGTCCTCTGGCGGCACGGAAGGGCCCTGGCCGGCAGCGTGGACTTCCTGTGCCCTCTCCTCCTGGGGCGTTGCTGGGAAAGCCCGCACCCCGCGGAGCCCAGGGGTTCACGAAGGCGCAGAAGTGGAAGGCCTCCCGCCCGGCTCCCGCCCCGTGAGATATGGAGTCGCAGGGGCCGGGGTGGGGACCCCGTATCTGCGGGGGGGCTGCCCTGTACAGTGCAAGCGAGTCGTCCATTGGAATCAGTGAGCACTAACCAAAACGGACGCACTCACCCAACAGGCATGGCTGCACAGTAAGAAAAAGACCGGTCTGCACGGAGGCGTTTGCGCCCCAGGGAGGGACCTACGTCAGGTCTCAAAACCGGAGACGAACCAGGAACCTCCCTGACCTGGGTTTTAAAATCAGCTCAGGGCTTCTAGTCTCTGAGGAGGACGGGTTCGTGGCAGGCCTTCTAGATGTGATAGGGTGGGAAGGAGCTGGGGCCCTGCGGGGGAGGCCACAGGAGGGGGTTCCAGTGCCCGGTGTCCCCACTCTACTCTGACAATGGCAAGCCGGGGAAGGAGGCCACTCCAGCCGCCCTCCGCAGCAGGGGCCCCGCCAAGGCCTACACTCAGGGAGGATAACGAGGTGGCCCCGAGCTTGTCCTCATCGCCGACAACGCGGGTCTGTGGAGCCGGAGGGCCATTCACAGTCCGCACAGTGGCGGGTGGGACCCGCACACACACACGCGGTCACCTCACGTCTTTGTCGAGTGCCCTGCTTCATAGAGTCCCGATTCCCATCAGAGCAAGCGATACTTTTAGACCCGCAGGCAGCCGGCTCTCCCGGCACCGCTGGGCTCCCTCGGACCGGGGAGGCGGGACGGGCTTCGGTGTCTGAAGCACTTAGCGGACCTAACTCCTCCGTCTCTGGGTCATGCTGGCGGAGGTGCCCTGAGGCCGCGGTGGAGGCCTGGGTCTCAGGGCAGTTAAGGGATCCGCCCCCGTGCAGCGGGATTGCGTCAGCATGCCACAGCCGGCCGCACGGCAGAGCCTTCGGGACGCGCCGCACGGGGCGCCCGGGGATGCAAGCCCGGAACGTGGCTCTGCATCCTTGTGCGGTGCTCGGAGGCAGCGGGGGGCCGGCCACACACTCCGCACGGTGCAGACACAACCATCAGACTCGCGGTCCAGCTCACCCCCCAACGCCAGACACGGGGCACAGGCGCAGGCGGGAAGACACAGATGCCACGCGGTGGCGCCTCCAGGCGCCTTGGAGCCCCGTCGCCCACTCCCGGCGATGGGACGGCGCCACCGTCCAAAGCTCACCGCTGCTGGTCCAGTGGGACTGCTCCCCGCTGCAGGTCCTGTGGAGGCCCGGGGCTGGAGGGACTAGGCCAGCGGGCTCTTCCAAGATGCAAGGCTGT
>NW_011889793.1:10528-12453 GCF_000151845.1 Pteropus vampyrus
AAGCCAATGTCACCTCTTAGAGACCACTCACGCCCATGCCCCCCAAGGCCACTGCCGGATACGAGGAGCCAGATCCAGTCTCTCTCTGGCTTGCCAGCGACCGGGGGAGCTATGGCAGCTCCCGTCTCTACCAGCTGGGGGACAGTGGGGTGGAAAGCTGGGTCGTTTCGGGGGAGCCCCTGGTTCTGCAGATGGAGAGGCAAGGCGGAGCGGCTGGGAGCACCAGGCTTCATCGTCAGCCACCCGGCTTCGGACTGGGACCCCAGACCCAGAAAAGGGACAGAGAAGAGGAGCCCAAGCAGGAGGCCAGCAGAGTCCCCTGGAAAGCTGGTGGCCTGGTCTGCTGAGCGTAGAAGGAGGGGCCGGAGGGTCACGCGAAGCCGGTGACAACCGGCTAGAATCGTTTCTTTGTCTTTCCAGCCAAACCCTCAAAGGTAAAACTCCCTCACACATCATGACGGCTACTGTCAAAAAAAAACATAAACAAAAACAAAAAACGGAAAAAGACCGTCGATAACAGGCGTCGGCAAGAACGTGGAGAGACTGGCGCATCGCGCTTCGCTGGCGGGCACATAAAATGTCACAGCTGCTGGTCCTCGAGGGTTAGACACAGAGCCACCCCGGGGGCAACTAGCCCATTGCGGGGTGTGTACCCAAAGGAACCAAAGACAGGTAGGAAGGTTTATTTTATGGGTCACAGGGTGCCCAGACGCGGGGCCAAATGTCATTCTGGGTGTGTCTGCCACGGCGTCTGTGGAGGAGGTGACATGTGGGTCCACAGACGGAGTGAAGCGGACGGCCCTCCCCAGGGCGGGTGGAAGCCTGCACAGGCCAGAAAGGCTGCGGAAGCGGGGAGCCCGTCTGCCTGACCGCTCGGCTGGGCAGGAAACATCAGCTGGTCACGGGTCCCACGCCCGCCCCCGGCTTTCGGGAGAAGCACACACGGCCGGCGGCTCTGTCTTCCAACTTGCCCTGGCTTCAGCCTCGCACAATGTCTCTGGGCGGCTCGGGGGCTGAAGGGGGGCGCCGGACGGCACGTGGCCAGTTCGGGGCTGTGATACAGGAAAGGAGGCAGCAGACAGCCACGTTGGCATGTCGCCGGTCCCTGACCTCAGACACGCCACTCTCACACCCGGTCACCCTGATTCCCAGGTCCATGTCTATTGAGAGAAAGTAGAGGTTTTTTGTGGACTTGTAACCGAGAGTCACGTAACACGAAGCACTGGCATCGCCACTTCTCAGCGGGGACACGTGCCCGTGTCTCGGCACGTCCGTCAGAGCCCGGGGATCAGGGCCCGTTCCCGAAGGAGCACCCCGAATCTGGCCCTGCCCCTCACTCTGGTGCCTGCTCCGGCCTCTCACCTACACTTGGGTTAGGTGGATTCTCACCTACCCGGTCCCCGCACTCATCAGTGACGCTTGGAGGTCTCGAGTGCAGACAGTGGGCCACAGTGACATGTGCCCCACAGAGCCGGAGACACGCTACTCAGTGAACGAGTGGAAGGAAGGTTCCGGGTGCCACCATCACGGGCGTCTGAAAACCATCCGGGTCTTGTTCCAATGGGCGGTGCTGGATGCGCCCAGGCCTGGTGCTTCCAGGAGGAGCTGGGGCACGCTGGGGGTGGCGAGCGGAACAGCAAGGAGGACCCTCTGCTTGGGGCTCCATGGGTGGCGTGAGGCCACCCCCAAACTCCACCTGCCCGTTCCTCAACGAGGGAAGCTGAGTGTGCTGAGCACCTACTGTGTGTCAGGCCTTCTGTGAAACCCCACAGCTTCCCTCAGGGGTACCCCGTCACCAGCTGGCTGCAATCCCACCCTGCGGGGCTCACGGGCCAATGAGGGAGATGCAGGGAACAGAAGAGTGCTGTCAGGCTCGCTGCGGGGTGGGCGCGGGGAGCACCGTGCAGCTCCAGGGGCGGGGGGAG
>NW_011889793.1:12951-15617 GCF_000151845.1 Pteropus vampyrus
TGGAGCTGGCGTTAGCGGGGGGACGGGGGGGGAGGGAGAAGCTGCCCCGGCCCTCATGACTCACTCACCAGTCATCGGGATCTGCAGCCGAACGCAGAGGGAACCCGCCCCACCCAATGCAGCCCCCTCCTCTCCCCACGGCGACGGGCGCCTCCGACGCACAGCTCCGTTACCGGTGGCCCCGGGAACCTGACACGTGCTCGCTGTGGCTGCAAAACAGCCCCTTCCCAAAACGGCGAGGGAGCCCGAGGACTTGGCTCGTCCTCAACCCGTGTCCTTCCAGATGACACCATGTCACCTACTCAGACTCCCACGGCAAACCAGGAAGTGACGGATATCCAGGAGCCAGGAGCCTGGGGAGGACTTAGTTCTGAGACCCAGCCAGCATGCCAGGAGGGGGACTGGGCACCGCTCAGTGAGGTCAGAGGTCACCGCACTCGTCAGACAAGTTCAAGGAGTCTGGAGCCTGGAGCCCGAGGGGCAGTCGGTCATCCTGAGGATTCCAAGACAGTACCTCGAGGTTTTGTCGGACCCCACATGGGGTCAGGGGCCTCTGCAAGTGGACGTGTTGGCTGGAGGCCCTCGGTCTGTTCAGGGGCCCCAGGCCCACCTCGTGGGGCTGCTGGAGAGAGCCTCCCCCCTCCCCCTGCTTGGCAGTGGAGGCAGGCGGCACATCCACCACCTGAAGTCCCCGGGACCCCACAGCTGGGAAACGGCGTCCCTTTCCCCCCAGACACCAAGCAGGGCCTGGCCATGTCCTTCCCCGGCCAGGGAGAGAAGGGGGCACACTGAGCTGTCACTGGCCTTCGCATGCGATCTGGGCCACTGACCTCCTGGTGTGTCACTGACCCTGCCAGCACTGAGACCACAGGAAAGCTACGTCTCTCCCTCTGTCACCGGGGATGATACGAGCTTGACCCTTCCGTGACTGTCATGACGATTCAAACCGTTAATCTGGCAAATGGCTTAAAACAGAGCCTGCAGGCCCACAAAGAAACCCCAGGCCAGAGGGCTTCTCGGGTGACTCCTCCCAAACACGTGAGGAAGAGCCCACAACAATCTTACCCAAATTCCTCCAGAGAACAAGGAGAGACCCTCCCCACTCAGCGTGCGAGGCCAGCGCAGCCTCCGTCCGTGCCGGGATCTGTCAGCGATGGCAGGAGCCGCCTCTCCACAGATGCAAGAAAATCAAACAAATACCAGCAGATTGAACGCAGAGGGTCATGTATGAGGGAGGGGACATCGTCGCCGGGTGGGCTCATTACAGAAATAAAAAGTAAGTCAGTCAGTACAATTCATCATGGTAACAGAAAGAAAGGCGAATCTATAGGACGATTGTGGTGGCTGCGGCATCTCTTATCGATGCTGAAAAGTGCTTCATCAAAACACACTTGACGAAACTTCCAGCTGACTCATGAGGAACCTTATAGACTGGGATTAAAGGGGAGCTTAAGCTGACATTGCCTCAGTGAAAATCTGGCTGCCTAAGCCGCCTCCCCAACGCTAATGGGGTGTGACTCTGAGGACGGCCCGCCGGGCCCAACCGGCAAGCCCCGGGGGCCCAACCGGGCTGGCAGGTCTGAGCCGCCCTCACTGCGTGTCTTGGCATCGACCGTGACCACCTGTTTTTTTCACCAGGCCCCCCGACCCCCGGCAGACCGGCGGCTTCTTTACACGGTGGCCCCGGACTGTCTTCTACGTGGGCAAGTGTAACGCTGCAGAGCCTCCTGAGGGTGGGTTCTGGACTCCATGCAACACTTCTGGAATATTCTACGGGTCAACGGAAGACCGAACTCCAGGCACGAGGGGAAATGAACTTGATGGGAGGGGCTGCGAAACGGCCTAGCTTCTCAACCTGCCACCGCTCCGCACTGCGGCCGCCCAATGACAGCAGTCCGGAAACATCCACGGGGTCTCACGGGTGTTCCGGTCGACCTTGACCTTTTGGACCTGATCGGGCCGGAGCCCCCCAGGCCACATGGCCATTTAGAATTCGACTCTGGGCTCCTGGGCCTGTGCATTCCTACACCCTGCACTCGGGGCTGGGTTAAGACTCTTCCAGAACAGGGCGGCAATATCTTCCAGAACAGTCACGTCCCAGGGGTGCCGACTCAGCCGGCATTACTCCCGGATCGCAAGGGAGACGCCGAACCCCGCAGTGGGCGCCGCCAGCTCCTACTTAAGGCAAAAACCATCTTCAGTGTTTACGAGTTTCTGCCCTAATCACCAGGCAAGGCCAGACAGTGGGCCAACTGGGTTCCCACACTTGGGTGGCTGGCTCCGGCAGGGCCAGGTGAGACGCAGGTCACCCCCACCCCTCCTACGTATAGGGACCCTCCCCGCAGAGTATTACCCAGTCCTGTTACGGAAAATATTTATCATAATCGAGGGGGGAAAGCCTTGAAAAACATCTGAGAGAGGCATAAAAGTTTAACACGCACACAAAAGAACAGGAAGTAATTATTTCACATCCACCAAATGCATCACCCTCTCCCAGATGGCTTTGCCCATAAAATGCAAATTTCTCCTTTGAAATTGCAAGGGCTTTGAAGGACACCATTTGGTCCCAGAAAAGCCTTGATTGAAAGAACAGACAGAACGAACTCTGGCTCCATAGAAAGCAGCTCTTGTTTTCAGAGAATCAGGCTCCAAGAGAACAGCTCGCG
>NW_011889793.1:17197-25463 GCF_000151845.1 Pteropus vampyrus
GCCTAGCCGACAGCGACCTGATTTCTCTCATCATAAACGACGTCTGTGCGTCGAATGTCACATATGGGAACTCCTGTGTCTGGCTTCTGCTCAGTGTCACGTCTGGGAGAGTCACCCACACTGTGGCAGGAGTCGCTGCTGGGTGACGTTCGACCCGTTCGCTGCTGGGTGACGTTCCACACCGAGTCACCGCTCACCCAGACTCCTGGTTCTTCCCCGTTTTGACTACGATGAATAAGACCGTGCTGAACGTCCCTTAGTGGTCACAGGTGTCCGTTTTCCCCGGCTGACCCCCAGGCGTGCGGGGGCTGGGGGACGGCCGTGCACACGGACGGGGTCGGAAGTTGCTTTCTTTGCCCAGTAGGGTGCCCTTGACCGCCCCCCCCACCCCGGGAAAGCAAGAGAACCCCTGTCCCCACACATCACACCGACGCTGGGGCCGCCCGTCGTTTTTAAAGCTGGCCGTTTTGGTGCGTGTGAAATGGGCAGTTTGAAGCCGCATCTCAAGTCCCCGCCTCCTGTTTGTGACGTCACCCTTGCTTTCTTTTCGGTAAAAAAATAAACTTTCAACGTCTCCAAGGTTTGAAAAAGCAACGAAGCCGAGACTCGGGCCGAGAACTGAAACGGCGACCTCACCGAAGCCGCCGCTGCTGAAGCCCAACTACACCTGCAGCTTCTACAGGGACGAGGACCGTGCGGAAGGGACGGTCACTGCCATGTGTGGACCCAGACTCAGCATTTCTTACCCCAAATTACCAGGGGAGAAAGGCAGTAGCAGTGATCGGTTTAAGAAGGTGGCGATGACACCCATGGCTTTTCCTTCACGTTCACATGAGATGTTTTACTTTTTTCCACAACGCGAAGCAAGTTTATCAAATCCTCTTATAGAGGCTGCAATCGTGCCTGTGTGGTGTCATCGAATAATGTGGAAAAAAGTGAGCTAGTTTGGCGTTTATAAGGAATTTTACTGGATCGACTTCTACGAGAAACCAAATAAAGAATTTCATTAAAATCACCGTCCTGTGTCGCACTGGGGGCAGATTCCTAAGATAGGGACCAAAATTGTCTCATCTCACAAAACAACAGATTATCTGCAGAAACCGCCCTATTCCACGTCCGCTCCGGCTGGTGTGGTCCTCACCCTTTACAGTCTCAGGGGACGAACCGCCCATGCCAAAGCCAAGTCTGGATTCGGTTCTTCCCGATCTTCCCCACGAAGAAAAGGGAAACGCAAGCCCCACTCCCGCCTCGCCCTCCCCCGCCCCCAACCCTCACACCAACCTCCTCTGCTGTCTATAAATAAATTCAGGCTGGGCCACGTCCTTTAGCGGAAGAAGGCATCCAGCTTATAATTAATCCCGCTGCCCCAGGGGAAACCTATTACATAAAGAGATGTCCCTCCCCGCCTCCCTCCCTCCCTTCGTCCAGACACACTGTCATTACAGCTTCGACCGCCCGGGGAACTTGCCGAATACCCAGCGGATTCCTTCTGCTAAGATGTACTCGGTGTGCGGGCATTACGCTCAACACGATTAAACGACATAAAATTGCATCTGACTGCCTTTGGGAATAAGGAAAATCAGAAGACACCGACTTTATTAGGGACGACCTGGGGCGAGTGACTGCAGTTCTCTGTGACCAGCGGGCAAAGTCTGGGAGGCAGGAGAAGGGATGGGGGAGAGGGGAGTTTTCCTGATCGAGTGTCTAAGATCATTGTAAGTAACTTAAAACCACTAAAAACATAAGCCAAGGGCTCAGAGCTTCCCCGTGGGGGTCCGGGGGCTGGAAGGGAGCAGTCTGTGTTTAGGTGCTGGCCGGTTTTAAAATGTGCCCCAGAGCTCACGCCGGCTCGCCTGGGAACAGATCTTTCCTGGGAAAAGGGGATTTCACGCCCTTAGGACCCTGGCGGACTCGCTGGCGGGCCCAGCTCCGCTGTGTTTGTGCTTCGATCGGAACGTTTCATTTCCATTCTGAAATCGCCCCTCCGTCCGGCGACGCGATCGTCATAACCGTCCAGGTAATGCTCGCCTCGCTCCATCCGGGGAACGGCCGGCATCGAGGCGCTATCGTTGGAGCAGCTACGTGAGTGCTCGTTGCATTTAAATTCATCCACGTTCTGATTTGGCGCATTCGCACGGGGGCAGCCGACAGAGGAAGCTTCGGCCGAGCAGGACTGTGGCCGGGGGCTGTGACGGAGAGCTCCGCCCGGCCACAGATACTCTGCAGCCTCTTTTTCCAGGGCTGTGACGAGGCACAAGTGCCTAGCTGCACTCAACGGCCCATTTCCGACCTCAGCCCCGGGGGCTGGCACGGAGCCACGCGAAGTTCCGGTGCCTTCCGCTCGGGTACACACAATCCCCTCGTCACCAAGAGAAAGAGCAACTCCCGGCTCCTGACAGCCTGGAGATCCCTAAGCCCCGGGCAGAGGGAAGCCACCCACGTCCCCTGCCCATCCCGAAGCTGCGGGATGACCCAGAGGAGCACGGAAAACTCGGGCCAGCACAGAAGGCCTTGCAAAGAACCTGCCTGTGTTCCAGGCAGACATGGGGGTGGAGCATACGAACAGCTTTCGACTGTGTGCACGGGGCACCTTCTCCGTGACAGGGCCGTGCACCTTTCAAACGCCCCCCATTCTCTGCGGGCTGTGTTTGGCGCCTGGCCGCGCGTGGCGTGGGTCAGGCCGACCGCCCGGCTACTGGCTGGCGACGACCATGCCCCTTTCTGGTGGTTTCTGCGCGTTTCTTGCTGGCAGGACCCTGGCGGACTCGCTGGCGGCCCGTCCATCCTTGGCCTTGATGTGACGGACCGAAATGCTGATGCCTCCATTTAAACACGGAGCCTGGTCCCTCCGAGACACCTCGGTGCCACTGAAAGCTCAGGTGCGCACGGCCGCTGCTCCGAAATCTGCCAGCACGTGTCACACTCTGTACACACCCCCCCGACCCCCCGGCAACGACACCCTGGTGCCCGTTTCCGTCCTTTCAGTTACGGCTCGCCGTGCCACCGGTGGACAGATAACGGGACAGCGATCCGAGCACAGCAGTCAGGCGTGGGACCGACAGAGCCGCGGGAGCGTCGCGGTCACGGGGCCGGGGGCCTCGCCAGGGGGTCCGTAACCTCAGAGCCAGCTCAGACTGGTCCTGTCCCGTTTCTGACAAGGCTCAAAACCCAAGTTCCGACCCTGGACACACCAGGCACGGGAACACTCCGAGCCCCGACCTGCTCCCCGCACGGGACCACGGCTGAGCCGCTCAGCAGCAAAGGGGCCGCTGTCCAGGAAGCCGTGGTGCTGAAACCCCGGAACCTGGCCGGAACCCTGGATCGGGGACGGATCCCAGCCTGCCTCCCGTCTCCTTGCCGCCAACCTCTCAACAAAAGCCTTTTTCTTTTCTCAGAGGCCGGCGCCGCGGCATCGGCTGTGGTGCTGGTCAGGCCGCTGGGGACAGCACCGGAGTCCAACTCCGTGACACCACCGCCCCGGCACCCTCAGACCCCCGAGAACACCCAGCACACAGACTCTGGGTCCAAGGGAGAAGGGTGGATGCACAGAAGCCACGCCACACAGGGCTGTCCCCCGCACAGGGCCACCCCCGTCATGCTCACTGTCACTCTCACTGCCACACTCACCGCCATGCTCACCACCACACCCACCGTCACACTCACCATCACGCTCACTGCCACGCTCACTGCCACACTCACTGCCACGCTCCCGCCACACCCACCGTCACGCTCACTGTCACACTCACTGCCACACTCACTGCCATGCTCACCACCACACCCACTGTCACGCTCACCGCCACGCTCACCACCACACCCACCATCACACTCACCGTCACACTCACTGCCACACTCACTGCCACGCTCACTGCCACGCTCTCCGCCACAGTCCCCGCCACAGTCCCCGCCATGCTCAATGCCACCCTCACACTCTCGCCACGCTCACCACCAGGTGGCATCACCCTCCCTTTCCGGAGCCGGGCGCACTTAGGGAAGCCCACCTACTTTCCGCAGAAAAGGCTTAAAGGATAAGTGGCAATGGCTCCTGTCGCCGGTCTGCCTGAGCCGCCATAACCTAGGTTAGGCGCCTGCCCGCAGACCCTGTGGGACCCTCCTGTGAACTCTGTGGCATAAATGACTCCCTCGGCCGCCCACTGTTCCTCAGGTGGGGGCAGGACAGAGCTGAGAAGGCACTGGCCCCTGGATTGTCAGGCCACGTGTGACGCTCACGGATGCAGCTCTGGGAAGGTCCGAGGACGTGGGCACAACTTGGACAGGCCGATGGGAGCCGGAATAGAAGACCCTCCACATCCACCCCGCTGACACGTCACGTGGTCACAGGATGACAGAGGCATGAACCCTGGTGATTACATTACCCCTGACCACCAACCTGGAAGGACCGGAAGTGCTAAGCCCCATATCAGCTGCACACGAATGCACGCATACACAGACATGTACACACGCACACACTCAGACACGCACACACACAGACATGCGTGCGCACACACACACACACAGACACGCAGACACACACGCACACACACGCACACACATACGTGCGCACACTGTCCCTCCCCCGCCAGCTCTCATGCGGTAGCACAGCGAGCCACAGAAATTATTTTCAGAATTCTAATGGAGTATGATTCACTGGAGAGAGGATGGCGATATAATTATCCACCTGTGTATTTAAGTGGCAACAAGGCGCCCCTCCCCGCCATGGCCGGCACCCCTCTGCCATCTGAACAGATGTCACAAAAGCCAGTACGACCACAAGGTCTCTCTCCTCAAAGCCTGCATGTGGCATGCCCGGGGCCAGCAGCCAGGAAAGGTGAGCCGAGACCAACTAGGGCCCAAGGGGAAACTGAGGCACAGCAGGTTCTGGTGCTGTGGACACACAATAAGCAAACACTTCATTTGTAAATCTCCATGGCCCCTGAGGGCCTCCTCACAGGGACTCCCGCATCAGCTCCAAGGACGTGTTGGACAGTGTTCCCCATGAGAGCCACAGCTTTCCTCTCTCTGCGGAGAGGAGCCAATGGGGCCAGTTTCCTGGATGCAATTGTGTCCCGGCATCGCGAGGCCACCACCCGTCCTCGCATCATCTTCCATGCCAGGTACAACCCAGGCAGCTCTGTCCGCCCAGAAGCAATCGAGGAAATTACGCGCCAAAGGTTGCTGTGCATATTTTAAAAATTATTCATCAAAAGCAATCAGCCAAGTGATGTAACTGAGTTTCCCAAGCTACCGGGAACACGGCTTCGTGGCCGCGTTGGAAGAAGACCTGACTTCTGTCCCCGGGGGCAGTTCACCTGCCGTGTTCCCGAGCCTCGGGAGCCTCATCTCTGAGAACATCTCTGAGCCTCGGCAGCCTCATCCGTGAACAGGAGCGGCATGAGACCCTCCGTCACAGGCTACCTCGTCACTTTGGTGGGACAGTGCACGCAGAGGAAGCGGCAGCATTGCCGACACACAGCGCTCAGCACAGGACAGCTACCCCGGCACCACGATCACTTCTGCAAAGCGCTCTCTACAAACAGGGGGAGGGAACGCTTGAAAAATGACCACCGGGGCTCGGCCACTCCACCCGCGATTTTCATTGAGTGTCAATAAGTTTATGCCCTTAGGGCCACAGGTTACTTAACCTTACTTACGCTCATTCTGTTTTCTGTAAAAAAAAAAAAAAATTACCTAAGGAGAAGAAAGAGGACAGATGGGAGAGGAGAGAGAAAAATGCTGGATATCTTTGCGTTTACCTGGTTTTATAGATTTGATTTTAGGATGATGCAGGTATTTTACATAATGACTAAAAAATTAAAACATTTCAAAAGCGATCGTTAAAAATCAAAAGCAAAATTAAAGAAATGAACTTAAACACATACACAGCTGGCGGCATAAACAAACAGGGAGAAAGGAGTCAAAACGATTTTCTAACACAGTAATCAAAGATCCCCAACGAGACCCACTGCGATGACCAAGTCTATCTGCAAATGAAACTCTCGAACCGCATCTGCGGTGGAAGCGCGGGCGTTTTCGCCGTTGGAGAGCTGTGTGCACACGTGGTGGCGTAAACCGGGTGCCGGGGCCGAAGGAGGCCTGAGGCTTTCAGCTCGGTTTGAAAGCAGCCGCGGCTGTAGGACTTAAGTACAAGCCTCGCTGTCCCGCGTTACGTTTGGCAGCATCTCGGTGGCGCGTGGCGTGTGTCACCCTTGTGCTTAGACTCTCGATACCAATTGGCACTGAGAGCAGACGGGGCCTTGCCGGGAAAAACGGCCGGTTCCACGCCCGAGACAAGAAACTCGGCAGAGGAGCACGACACGTCTCGTCGCACCAGAAACGGGAAGCTACCAAGGACGACGAGGTCACATCGGAAGGACGAGAACATGCGCGGAATGAGCCTCCGCTGGCCGAGCGTGGATGGGTGAACCGAGAGGCGGCTGAGTGCGTCCACGAAGGAGAGCGGAACGGAATAAATAAGCAAGCACCGTGCGACGGACGTCTCTTTAACGCCGCAGAGCCCTGCGGGGGGACGAAGACCAGTTATGGAGGACACGGCAGTGACGAGGTGAGCCGGCAGCCTGGAGCTGCTTTTCCCCGGGGCCGGCTGCGCGTTCTGGACTCGGGGCAAGGGATGGGATTCTGGCGGCTGCTGCGCGCTGGGCGCAGAGAGATTGGTGGGGATTTTGGGGGTTTTAGGGTTTAAGCGGGGCTGGCGCACAGTCCCGACGGCAGACCCGAGGGGCCCAAGTCAGGGCCAAAGGGAAGAGTGAGAAATGGAATCAAACATGTCGCTGGTGCGGCTGCCCGCAAGATGAGGGGCGAACTCTGCAGCCATGCGTGGCAGACCACTAAAAAGCGAGCCCCGAGAATCGGCGTGCAGGCCCCACCAAGCTCTCGGGGAGGGCACCTTAGGGCTACCCCACAGAAGAGAGGGGCGCTGGGGTAGAACGAGCCCTCATAACACTGCAACCCGGCCTCGACTCGGTTCGGTCTCCGACCTGATTACCTGAAAAGCCCCACTCTACCCGCCTGGCACGAGAAAGGGTAATAATCCCTTCTGAAAGAAAAGAACTTTATCAGAGTCGCCATAATTCTTTTGAAAATGTGCGCAAGGCCCAGCATCCTGCAAACGACTCTATTCATTCCCAGAGACAGTACCACGGGGTGGAAAGCAAAGGGGAGAGCCAGCCAGCAGAAGCAGACCCACGGGCGATCCAGGCGTCAGCGTGGGCAGCCCAGGGCTTTCAAAATAATTCCTGCCTTTTAGCAAATATAGAGGGAAAAATAAAAGCAAAAATGGCTGAAATGATGGACAGTTTTACCAGAGGATCAGAATGCATGGAAAGGAATCGGTTGTCACCTCCAGACGTGGACATACGGTATCTATAATTAAGGACCTGAGAGGTGGTTTTAGGATCGGATTACAGAGAGGATGCGGAGGAGGAATGTGGAGCATAGGTCAGCGGGAGATGCGCGAGGCACGGGAGGGGCCTGGGAAACGCGGCAGGAAGACACGCGGCGGTGGGAAAGCCCTGGGCGTGCGCGGTTGGGCACGCGGGAGATGGGGCGGGGGCTGGAGCAGGCGGACTATTTCACACGAAGCCTACACTGATGAAACACGTGAACCCAAAGATTCGAAACGCTGCCTGGATCTCGAGCAGGATCAAAATGGGAAGGACTCCGTCTAGGCACAGAAATGCTGAAAACCAGGTACAAAGGGAAGGTTCCTACAGCAGCCACAGCAGACGAGCAAATGAGCCTTATCTGCAGTTACGCTGACAGATTCTTTTCAGAAGAAACGAGAAGCGTCCGAGGACCAGGGAACAGGAAAAGAGAATAATGGCCAATCTAGAATCTATACCTAATCAATAGACTCTCGGAACAGGCTACGGAGCTGATCGTTTTCAGGAAAACGATTAGCAGAGTCTATCCTCAGCTTGAAATCTGAGAGGGTTTTCTTCTAGCAAAGAAAAGTGATCCCTCCAAAAAAAAAAAAAAAACGCGCATGAAATTCAGGAAGGAACGAAAAGCAAATGAAAATAAATGAGCAAGGGATAAAGAAAATTAAAATGCACGGGTGGCAAATTTCTGAATACGTCACCACAGACAGAGAGAAAGAGGAGAAAGCTGACTTGGTGACAAAAATAAACACGATACAATAAGTTTTTCTAAGGTTTAAGAAACTATAAGCAAAGCTAAAAGAAAAGACAAAGTTTTTGGAGGGAGTATCTGTAACCTACGGTCGTTAGAAGTTACAACGCCTGTTAGCTCA
>NW_011889793.1:26493-28609 GCF_000151845.1 Pteropus vampyrus
GACCGGCTCACAGGAGGACAACCTCTGGCAGGTGGATCTGGCTGTTGCCCTCAGCCTCCTCCCTCCAACTGGTGGGAAAGTACAAAGCCGGCTACACCATGACAATCAGCGATGTGGTGGGAAGGTGCGTGGGGGTTCTCGGCAGGCCTCTATTTATATCCGCATGAATCAGCAGCCTTAAGCTGTCTCTGTGTGTTTAAGAAAGCCATGAATAAATATACGCCCCGATCCCTCGCGGACTTTACGGAGTGCAGGTCTCAGAGGCGTCCTGCGGCCCCTGGACCCCGAGCAGAGGAACATGTGCACTTTGTGGAAGGCCGCCCAGCAGAGGGCAGAAACCCTTTTAACGCCCGTGGCTGCGGTGCCCGGTGGCTGCGGTGCCCGGTGGCTGGCGTGACACCAGGAACTCTCCCCCGAGCAGCTTCGTAAACAAACAGCAGCACGGTCACGAAAGCGTCCCTCATCCCGTCCACTTCCTGTGGCCACGTACCCACCGTCGACAGCGAGAGGAAGTCTGGAGATGAGCCGGGCGGAGGGTGGACACTTAACGCCCGGCAGAGAGGACACCGGGGTGCGTGGGTCCCGCGTCAGAGCCTCGCGCCCGCATCGGGGCTTAAACGCCAACGCGGGCCCAGTGGCGTGACCAGCGGGGAGGGGAGCTGGGCCTCGCAGGGGGGCCGCTGGACGTGACGGGAACACGCACATGGCGTCCCCTGCCCGCTCTGCGGTGCGCACGCCGTGCCGGCCTCTCGCCATCCGGTTGGCTCTCGTTCTGCATGGTCGCTCTGTCTCCAAGGTCGCTGCGAACACCGACTTAGGGGACAGTGAGCGGTGTTCCCTGGGAAGACCGGGGTTGGCCTCCCGTGAGCGCCCGGTCACACTGTCACCCACCGACAGTTGCACGGCCAGGCTTCGCATGAAGACGCCTTACTCAGCACTTAGCGTTGGTTCATCGACACCGACCGCGCGGCCAACAGCACTGTGCCCCAGGCTGGGATGAACCGTCTCCAACACGCGTGTCCCCACAGGGCACGTCACGGCCTTCCCACGCTGAGGACACTAGCCGGCATGTTGGCGCTGGCCGGGGGATACCGTTTTAAGCAGCAGACTCACCAACAAAAAGCACGAACATGTGGAAAACTCTGCACATTTTTATTTGGGGTTACGAGTGCGTTTTACCGAGCAGGTGAACTCGCAAATACAGAATCTGCGGACGACGAGATGGCCGCACGGAGGCGTCCACGGTCCCTTGGTCAGGCCCCTTCTCGTGCAAGGAGGCCGCCGATCCTCGCCTCCCCCATGACTCATAGTCCCCCTTCTGCCACCTGGTGGGGTCCTCCCCGCTGCTGGAGGCAGAGAGGTGACCGCCGGGGAGCAGCGTCTGCTGTACTGCGGGGTGGGGCGGACGCCAGGCGGGCGCGGCTCACACGCTCCTTAAGGCATCTCAATATGTTAGCTCCTTTGTTTAAAAAAACAAGGGTCCCCAGTAAGAAACAGACTCAGGAGAAACACATGGAGACAGGAGAGTCTTTGTATCTATTTTATAAACAGTAATCCTTCCTTCCCGAAGTGTTGCGAACGAGACTCCCCGAGCCCGGCTCTGAATCCCAGTTAGACAGTGACGAGGAGGCCGAAAGAGCTCGCGGTTAAATTCTGCGTTTACGCCGTCCCTCGGGGCTGTGTGCCCTGGGTCACTCCTCGGCCTGGGGTGACCGGCTCAGGAGCCGTCAGCTGGGGGAGGGTGTGGGCTCGTCTGGTGGGACGGACGCATTCGGGCCGAGGCGGGAGTGACGGCGCCAGCAGGGGAGGGGGCGCGAGGAAGGAACCGACGGCCGGCCAGCCCGGGACGCGACAAGTTCGCCATCGCTGAAGGGGTGCGAGCAGCGGAGGGCGCGATCTCGCGGATGTGCTAACTGCCACTAAGACCCGGGCGGCGTCCAGGTGGCCTCTGAGACCCCGCGACACCACGAAGCACACGGCTGGGACGCAGGTGAGCGGGGGGCGTCCCCGCAGAACCCTGTTCCCAGATTCGCAGCCCGTAGTCCGTCGGAGGGACCGTGGCCCTGTCCCCTTCCGCCCTTGCGTGCCAAAGACGCGTAAAAGGAAAGGCCTGTCT
>NW_011889793.1:29864-31804 GCF_000151845.1 Pteropus vampyrus
GCAGCGGGTCGGCAACCACGGAGCATATGTAAACACACGGGGCGGTGGTGTTCCAATAAAACTTTATTTATAAAGGTAAGGCGACGGGCCAAATGCGGTCCTAGTCCGCCGGCCCCTGCGTGTCCTGGGTCACAGTCACTGACCACCCCCCCCCCGCCCCCGTATGAGGCTTAGACAGCCCTGCCGCCGCCCTGTGACTATAGGGCCTCCCGTGCAAGGAGGCGCATCCTTCCCTACTCGGCTCCCTCTGCCTAGGTCCTGGGACAGAGACGAAATTGGGGTGGAGCCTTTAGGCATCATCACCAGGTGGTCGGGAGCCACTGAAAACGTGGGGATGTTCGTTACCACACGCAGCCTCGTCCAAGCTGATGGGTGCAGACAAGCAGTGCTACCCAGCAACCCCTGCTGCTCGTTTTCACGCTCTCCCGGCTCTTCCCTGCTCAGCCCACCTGGCCAGCGCAGGACGCCGAGACTAAGCCACACCTGAGTTCCCAACAGGACAGGGACGAGGCCGCTGGCCCCGGAGACGGGCCTTGCAAACCTCAGCACATTCCGTGACAGCGAGAAAGCAGAGACAACCCACCGAGGGAGGCACGGACCCAGCGTGGTCCCTCCACACGACAGGGTTTGCGAATCCGAAGCGCAGACACGCGCCACAGCCGGGGGCCCTCGGAAACCCTGCGAGCGGCACGAGCCAGACTCAGAAGGCCACCAGGGCCAGACACAGAAGGCCACCAGGGCGCGAGGCCCCCGAGCCGGGGCGTCCCGAGTAAGAAAATCCACCGGACCAGCACGAAAAGCAGGTGGGCGGCCGCCAGGGCGGCTGGGCAGGGGCTCGGGAGCGTTTGTTTTGGGTGACAGAGCGTTCCCAACACTGACGGAGGCGGTGGCTCCACGCGCCCGGGGACACGCTAAAAGCCCCGAGCGGCACACCCGTGAGTGCCCTGCATGGCCCGCGGGTCACGTCTCCGCGCAGCTGCTGTCAGGGAAGAGGACGCACAGAGCCCTGTGAGTCCAGGGCCAAAGGCGGCGCCTGCCACCGCGGCGGGCTGCATGGAGGCGGCGTGCTCACGCCCGCCACCGCGGCTCCATGCGAACCCCCACCCACAGACACCGATCCTTTCTCCAAAGGGGAAATCGTCCTGGAGACACTTTTTAAAAAAGAATGGAAAGCCCCCTTCATTTTCGAGCCTGCGGAAACTCTGGCCACTCGAAGTTAACATAACAAATATTATTTCAAAAAAAACAGCTCCGAAAGAGTCTCCAGATACGTTTATTCCCTATTCCCGTAAGCCCGCTGCAAACTTCTTAAAATGACCAGTCTCTGTGACACCGTGTCTTCCACCGGAAACGTCTTGTTCAAGCTGAAAGGGTGACGTGCTTGGGAAGAAAGGGAACATGTTGGGGACATCTCATTCTGGACGAAAGCGCCAGTCCTGCCCTGGCCGCGGAGGGCTGACGATGCACGCTCGCACCCCCGACAGGAGCCTCGAAAAACGGTAACTGCCAGGCGCACCCACTCTCCCCTTAAACCCCGGCCTATGCAAAGCCAGGCCTCGCCTGGGACGCTCCAGAAATGGGCCTTCGAACCCGATCAGCAGCAGAAGCAACGCGGCTCTGCAGGTCCCGGCCAGTGGTGTGGGGGACAGCGGATACATGGAAACGGGCCGCGGGCCCCACGTCGCCAGCTGTGGGCTGATTCCCAGGGAGCCAGCTCTGTTTTCCACCGTTTATAGTCACTTTTCCAAGCCAGGCTGCCGGGCCGCCCCTCCCCAGGACAGGAGCAGGCACCACTCCCAGCCCCCCGCCCCGTGAAGGCCCGGTTTTCTGTTATTACAGAGCAAAGCCGAGGTCGCAGGCAGCTGAGACCCCACGCGGGGTCCACCACCTGAAGGGGTGGGGTCTCCTGGCCACCCCCCCGCTCAGGTGCACACCCTGCT
>NW_011889793.1:34669-35682 GCF_000151845.1 Pteropus vampyrus
GGAATGAACCTGGAATTCTAGACAACTGTTGGGACCAGCGGGCCATGTGGCAGAACCCTCACAGGTGCGCTGCTCCGGTAAAGGGCCATGTCCCTGGCAGGAAGACTCTCAAAGTGGGGGACACGCCAGGAAGTCCACTCGGCGGAGGCAGGGGCTGAGAGGTCACCTGGGCTTTCCAGAGCACCTGCCAGGTCCAGAGAACCCGGAGCAGTTGTAGGGGACAAAGGGCCTCCCCAGTCACGGGCCGAGCCAGTTCATACAGTGATTCATCCTTAACGAGGGGTCCCCGAGACGGCAGAACTGTCACTACTTAACCGATGAGTCACCTGAGTCTCAGACAGGAGAGGTTCCCAAGGAGACGAGCTGGTCCAACTGACAAGGGCCAGTCATTTTAACAAGTGGACTAAACTTCTGGAACGTTCCTTTCTTGGGTCCCTGCATCTTGCCAGGAGCAGAGCTGTAAACGGAAAGTGGTCAACGTGGGTCACGTGATCTTTCCAGCCCTAAAATCCACAGCACAGCGGATTCTACCGTCTGGACGCGAGGTCCTCCCCGGACCTGGGCTGCTAACTTAACGTCTCCGTCGTTGGTTTCGTCGATAAGCACACCTACTGTGTGCCGGGCCCAGGGCTGGGCACGTGTCTTTGACGAAGAGATGACCAAAACCAGGTCCTGCCCTAAGAGTCGCTTTTCCAAGACACGGAAGCCGTCGGGAGAAGGAGCTCGCGGATGCTCTTAGGACCCCGCGGATGCTCTTAGGACCCCGCTCGGCCAGGAACCCTTGTTTCTCCGTGATCCACCGGGCACCTCACGCTGGACCCCGAACTGGGACTCGCTCCAGATCGAACGTGGATTTGGAGGCGTCCACCGCAGATGACTTGGGGTTTGCTTCCGACCTTGTACCCCGACCCCAGCAGCACTGGCCGGATCACGAGGGGCCCCACTCCTGGGCGTCAGCACTGCAGTCAACGCTGAATCCTTTCTGCCGTGCGTGCCAGGCTCCTCCTCCTCCC
>NW_011889794.1:0-1955 GCF_000151845.1 Pteropus vampyrus
ATAGAGACTCACCCTGGAACCCTGAGCATCGACTCAGCCCAGTGGAGCACATGTTCAGGGCATGTCGGCTGCCCTGACTACAGGACCCACGTCACACTCACGTCGTTGGTGTTTCCTGCTGAGGGAGATTCTGTCCCCTGAGATTTTGACCCTCAGGATGCCTGTGTCAGCACTGGTCAATCCCTGACCTCTGGATGGACAGATGCCCCAAACTGTGGATTCCAGGGCAATATGCACTCAGCTAGAAGATAGGGGCTTGTGTGCATGTATGTGTGTGTGTTTGCGTATGTGTGTGTTTGTTTGCATGTGTGACAATGAGGTCACACCTCCCCCAGTCCCTCCTATGGCTTCTCCACACCTGAGAGGTGATTCTCCATGACAATCCATCCTTGATGCTGATGATTCTCTGTAAGACCCTCTGGGTGCTGGAGCCTGAATCTAGCAGGCGAATGTCTTGAACATATTGTCTTTGGAGCAGAATCTACTTTAAGCATCAAGGACACATTTGAAAGCAGACTGGCACTGTCAACAATTTCCCTTAATCAGAAGTCCAGATCTTGTGGAGTGGGAGAAATATGTCCGTTTTCATTCCTGCAGGCACAAGACCCATGGCTGTAGGGTCTTCGGGTCTCAGGAATCACAGGGCAGGGGATGGCTACACAGCCCGTACTTCATCCTCCTGACACCACAGCTAAGCCCCAACACCATCCCCTGTGGTTCCCAGACGTCTATCTGAGGGTGACTAAGAGACAGTGCTCCCTTTGTTTTGCAAAGGGGATAAAGCATGTGAGGGAAACGTTTCGTGGTGGATACACTGTCCTGAAATTTCTTAGGAAACAGAGATTCTGGGGCATCAGAGAAACAGTGACATATCCTGAAACACACAGCTGATCCTTCCTCTGTGGATGACCGCGAGACTCACCTCGTGTAGGGCATCAGTTATCTCTGGAGAAGAAAAAAACCCAATAGATTCCATGTGCAAATACCTAAAGGTTGGATGAAGACATCACTTTTAGGAAAATGTAGTAACTTCACTTTTATATTAAACAGATGAACTGAGAGTGGTGGGGATGCTCAGAAACCCAGAGTGTGAGGATGGGGCAGGAAAGGTACCATGAGGTGTTTCCATCCTGTTCCACATCTGGTCATCATCGTCCCGAGAGACGGAGCCCTGGGGAATGGAAACAACGGCAAGGACTTGTCTGTTTTCTCTGAAAAGTTAATGTGGACATGGAGTTAATACCTGAAGAGTCAGAGAGAGGGACCAGGAAGGTGAGGGATGCAGCAGCGGAGTAGAGAAAATGATGGACAGTGTCAGGGGTTTTGGCCGCAAGAGTCTATACAAATTAGACCAATGGGATGTGTAGCATGTTCATGCAGGATGAAGTCGCGTCTGTCCATGACCTTGGTGAGAATCAACATATGAGTTAAGGACACATCAGTAGTAACAAAAGACTCATATTTAATGGCATAAGATTTCTGGGTAACTTAGCTTGTCCTGGTCATCAGTAGAGGTGAAGAACAGTATTTCTCTTGTTCGTGACTCCACGCCCAATGGGCATGTGCAGTGGGACTCTGTCACCGCACCTGTGTGCTCCTGGGATGCTCTGTGCCGGGTCAGGTAACCTGGCTCTGCCTTCCCTTCTTTCATGGATGTTTCTTCCTGCAGAGGAGTCTCCCCTACAAGAGTCTCCACAGAAGCTTCCTGATAAAGGTTCTCAAGGCCCAAGTCTGAGGGCCCAGGGGTTTTTGTCTCACTTCCTCATCATCTGAGTCACTGTGAGTAACTGAAGCTGCTCCCACTACCATGATCTGTAGCACAGTAATAGTCAGCCTCGTCCTCAGCCTGGAGCCCGGAGATGAGCAGAAGCCCTGCGTTGGCCGAGGAGTCTTTGGATCCAGAGAAGCGGCTGGGGACCCCGGAGCCCTGGTGCTTCTCGGAGTCTGATTTAAAC
>NW_011889794.1:2005-2260 GCF_000151845.1 Pteropus vampyrus
TGGTGGATACACTGTCCTGAAGGTTCTTAGGAAACAGAGATTCTGGAGGGTGAAAGAGCAATGCCGTATCCTGAAACACGCAGCTGATCCTTTCTCTGTCGATGACCGCGAGTCTCACTTCGTGTAGGGCATCAGTCATCTCTGGAGAAGGAAAAACCCAATAGATTTCATGTGCAAATACCTAAAGGTTGGATGAAGACGTCACTTTTAGGAAAATGTAATAACTTCACTTTTGTACTAAACAGATGAACTGAG
>NW_011889794.1:2450-4006 GCF_000151845.1 Pteropus vampyrus
GAGGAGGACGGGGGTCCAGGCCATGGTGCACGCAGCCCCTGAGCCCACAGTGGGGCTGGGCTGCCCCAGGCCTCCTTTTCTTCTCCACCCTCCGCCAGAGGAGGGGCTGTGCATGCAAATCTGTGTCCATCCAGTGACTGCCCAGCCCCTCCCTGAGCCCTGGTGCAGGAGCTCAGCTCAGAGCCAGACAGAGGAGGATGGAGGTTGGCTTTACCCCCTGGGAGATCCCCAGGAGGAAGCACCTGCGGAGGCCACACAAAGGTCCCTGCTCAGGGGACTCTGCCAGGCCAGAGAAGACACAGCTGCTGAGTCCCATGGGTGAGCACAGGGCCCAGTCCCCAGGCCCAGATCCTCTGAGTGAATAGTCCTCACTCAGCAGCTGTGTGGGTAGGATACAGCAGTCCCACAGCTCCCCCTGCTGGTCATACATGTCAAAAGTGAAAAAAAAAAATAACTTGAGATCAACTCTTGCAAAAATTGAAAAAACACATACTTTCCTAAGAAGATACTAAATTAGCTCCAGCAGAAATAAAATAATTAAAAAGAATAACTTTAGTAGAAAAACTAGAAATGTTATAGAACTATTTCTCCACATAGCATAAGAAATAAGATGATTCCAATTTATTTGTTTCATATTTTTTCACAATATGTAAAAGTAAGGAGAATTTCATAGTTCTTAATTGTAATTTTGATAAAGATACCTTACAAATAAATTACTCATAAAGGAAAATGACAGAGTAAATAGATTAAATATTTATACCAATTATTCTAAATGAAATCTTCACAAATAGAGCCCAATAGCAGATACATAATACGTAACTTAGAACTTAAGCCGGTCCGTTAGCCATGGGATGGGCTAGGGTGTGTTTCCACAAAGAGCAGGAACAGGCAAAGGTCATATTTATTTTCATCATTAATCACACAATTCTGCATTAGACAATGCAATTAAAAGTAAAAAATCGAGATTAGGTCTTAGCTTTGGAGAAAACAGCAAAGTGAAAACATCAACATCTAAATGTGTGACGCGGCTTCAGAAATTCCGGTGCTGGTGCAGAAGTGACACTGGACGCCTCACTGGGACCAGTACCGGTAATAATTAGTGACAGGAGTGACGGGAGGAACAGGAGGAGCAGAGGGGAGGTGTTGGCGCACTGCCCAGGGCTGAGGACCACCTGTGAACTCTGCAGCCTCACCCCAGGTGGGAAGTCACACTCTGCCTCTCGCTCAGGCTGCATCACATTTTTGGGGCTTCTGTCTCAGACCCAGAATAACTCCTCTCGAGTCTGTTTACCTGCTGGCTCGAGCATGAGGCACGGCAGGCAGAGGCGACATGCCGTGGAGGGCTTGGCCTGGCTACTTGGTGTGGATGTGCTCCCTGGCCATTCCAGGAGCCTCAGGTACCAAACACGTGGGCAGGGCTTAGACCCAGGTCCAGATTGTTTATGGTGGTGGCAGCAGCAGCTGCAGCCTCAGGTATGAGGAAGGGACACTGCATGGGAGAGTGTGGTGACCTGCAGTGGGAAACCATGAGAGATGACCCCTCTCTGATTTAAGAT
>NW_011889794.1:5031-8851 GCF_000151845.1 Pteropus vampyrus
CTCAGACCCAGAATAACTCCTCTCGAGTCTGTGTACCTGCTGGCTCGAGCATGAGGCACGGCAGGCAGAGGCGACATGCCGTGGAGGGCTTGGCCTGGCTACTTGGTGTGGATGTGCTCCCTGGCCATTCCAGGAGCCTCAGGTACCAAACACGTGGGCAGGGCTTAGACCCAGGTCCAGATTGTTTATGGTGGTGGCAGCAGCAGCTGCAGCCTCAGGTATGAGGAAGGGACACTGCATGGGAGAGTGTGGTGACCTGCAGTGGGAAACCATGAGAGATGACCCCTCTCTGATTTAAGATGTGAGTAATGGGACTCATCTTTCCTTTTTTTTTTTCTTGGTAGCCGGGCTGGAAGTTTATCAATTATATTGTTCTTTTCAAGGTTTTTGATTTTTATTGATTTTTATGGTTGATTTCCTCTATTGAGTGTCATGTATTTTTGCAATAGTTTTTATTGTTTAGTTTTTTTCTACTTGCTGTTCAGTATACTATACAATTTCTTTAGTTTACTATGGTGGAAGCTTAGATTATTAAATTTTGTTATATTTTAAATTTCCATTGTATTACACACATTGCTAAAAATTTCTCTCTAAGCACAACTTGAACCAAATCTCATGCATTTTGATGTGTTTTCTCTTCATATAATTCAAAATGTTTTTAATTTTTCTTTGACCCTTGTGTTATGGACAAGTGTGTTGTTTAATCTCCAAATGTTGGGCATTTTCTGTTCTTTGTGTGGTTGATTTCTAGTCCAATGGTGTCCTGAGGACATCCTAGTCTTTTAAGTGTGTTCAGTTGGGTTTTATGGCCCAGAATGTGGTCTGTCTTGATGAATGTTCCATGTGGGTTTGAGAAGAACGTGTACTCTGCTGCTGTTCTTTGAAGTCTTCTGTAAATGTTCATTGGATCCAACTGACCAGAGGTGTTTGTATTCAGACTCTCTCCCGCTCCAGGACTTGTTGCTAGTTAGTGATTTTTCTGAACAAATCCTCTAAACGCTATCTTCTTTGTCATGTCTGGATACTGCAGTCCCTTCTCAGCTACCTGCGTGGTCAGCTTTGGGCGGATGGAGATTCTATGAAATTCCGGGATCGATAGGTCTCTCAGTCTCTGCAGAGGGTCTCTGAGGACATGGGGACAGTGCTGTCCGCACTTAGCTGGCCGGGTGAGCACTCTGCGAAAGTCTTCACAGTCTGCTCATACAGAGGCTCAAATTCAGAGAAGGGTTAGCGCATCAGCATGTGTAGTTTTAAACTGTACTCTGTGTGTGTGTGTGTGTGTGTGTGTGTGTGTCTGTGTGTGTGTGTGTCCGTGTGTGTGTGTTGGTATCTTTAAACTGGAAAAAGGGTCACTTTTGTCTACTCTCGTGGATTGTTTACATCAATGCTCCTGAGAGAGACTGGACTAGAGTCTTCCTTTCATAGGATTAATCGTTGCTCATTTTGGTATTAAGATCATATGTTCTCATGGAATTAATTAAAATGTAGCTGCTTATATCTGTGTGAGTGTGTGTGAAAGACACAGAGAGACAGAGAAACACAGAGATTATTTCTCAAATACTGATTCAATTTATAGAATTGTTAGTGAAGTATTTATGGTTTTTAATATTTAATAAATCTGGGAAGAATTTTTTTTCTAAAATTTGTCAATTTCTACACATTTTCAAATGCATTGGCATAAATGTGTTCAGTATTCGGTCTTGTCTTGTGTTTATATCTGCCGCCTTGGAGTTATGTCTTCCTCTAATTTCCAGGAAAAGTTGATGTGATTTCTGTTGTCTCTTGATGAATCTCACTAAAGGTTTGTTCATTGCCTTTCCTGCCAAGAACCAGTTTGGCCTTTGTTACTTCTCCCTATTATTTTCCTATTTTCTATTTCACTAATTTCTCACTCGTACACCCTTCTACTTACATCACTTGGGTTTATTGCGTTTTTGGTAACTGAAGTACGCTATTTACCTCATAATATCCAGTCGTTCTACTGTTAAATATAAATAAATAAGGCTCTACATTTCTCTGAATTTAATGGCTTTTGCTGCATCTCACGATTTTTATTTGCACAACTGTTATCATGTGATACTAAATATTGCCTAATTTTAATGATACTATTATAGACCTTTACATATAAAAGTATATTCTAAATTTTCTAATATTGCAATAAATAGCTTTGCGCATACTTCTTTGCATATGGGTGCGATTCTCTCTATGGGACAGATTTCAAGATACTGAATTTTGGAGTGGACAGTAAATGCTGACACAACTTAACTAGAGATTGTCAATTCCTCTCCAGAGGTGTCGAGTGCTGCTTTCCTAAGCAAAAGTGTGAGCACAGCCACACGAGCACAGTGTACGTGAAACTGTTCAAGTTTTACCACTGCCACATGTAAAGTGATAAATCGGTGGAATTATTTCTTTTTCCATTAAAGTGGTATCTCAGTGTAATTTTAAGATTTTTTGACAGAGATCAAACACCATTTGTCCTGTTTCTTTGAACTGTATCATGTCTCCAGCAGGCTGACATGAATTGCCAATAGTCTTTTTTTCTCTGCAGAGACATTTAATATATCGAGTTCATTAAAATTTAGTGACATAATAGGCACCTGGTTTCCAGTTTGTCCATTGACTCTTTTGAGGCTGACTTGTACAGGTATTCTTTTTTCTTTTTCTGTTGCAAAAAAAAATGAGATGAATATGGACAATTTTATCTGAGATGATTACACACCAGAAAGTTTTAAAAATTATTTCTCTGTGTAAATAAAGTGTTGATAAATTATATGGCAGCAAAATAACATTATATGTGTATGCAAACTCATGGCATTAACTCGAATTTTTTGTCGTTAGCTCGTCAAGATGAATCGATTTATACTTGCTCTCTGAATTTTCCAAAACTCTCCACTTAAAAGGAACACCTCTCAGCTCTCCCTCTTCTAGCAATCATCTCACCTATGAAACATTAGTTTATTATTGTTTTTATATCACAATTGCTCCTCACTGATTTCAAGCCTGGAAATACAAAAGTCTTTCCTAATAAGAATGGGTGGGTAAAGTCTGGAAATCCCTGTTTTAATAATTCTTAATGAATCTAATGAACGAATTGTAGTTTGTGTTTTAAATAAAGCCATCTATTATTTATACTAGAGTATCAAAAAATTTATGTTTTAAGTGTTATTGAATTCATATCCAAAAATATTCACTCATGTTGTATTCACCATGTTCTAATGTATTCATAGAGTCATGCCATCATTATCCCAATTTAATTTAATTTAATTTAAAAACATTTTTTTTTTAGGAAAGCCAACCCTGGTTGACCTCATAGATTGCAAGGACCTTGTCATTTTATACACCTACAGCATCTGGTCTTCCTAGGTCGTTTCCCATCCAAGTACTAACAAGGCCCGACCCTGCTTAGCTTCTGAGATCAGACAGGATCGGGCTTGTTCAGAGCGGCATGGCTGTAGACCCAATTTAATTTTAGATGTTAATCTAATTTATTGGTATGTTTATATATAATGTTAACAAATTACATAAGGAATACATATCTTTTGGTTGTTATCAAAATGAAAATAATACTTAGATCTTTTATTTTGGTCTAAATTAAACATACTAGCCCTTAAAACACATCCCTTTTATCCTAAAGAAATAACTGTTCCCAGATTAAAGGTATGCTCCAGTAATACGAATATATACAGATACATACTGTACAACACCTATATCTATATCAATCAACTGATGCTTTGTTTTGTTTTTAACCTAATGCCATCTTGCTTCGTGTGATGTTCCATGACTGGCTTTTCCATGGAAAATACAACGTGTTATCCTT
>NW_011889794.1:10251-17070 GCF_000151845.1 Pteropus vampyrus
GTGTGAGACTGTGTGTCCCCCCAGGAGTTATTTTCCACTTACGCGACACAGATGTCAGTGTGAACCCGCTGAAATCACTTCCATCACAGCTGCACACTCTCTACCCATTAACTCAGAGAACCCGCAGCCCAGCTCCACCTGCAGGTTTGTTTATTATTCCAGTTCATCAGATGGAAACACTGAGGCGCTCAGGTTCATGGCCCAGCTCTCAGGCTCCCAAGTAGAAGAGCCAATTCTGATGCTCTGCGCTACTGACCGGCATGTGTCACTCATCCACGGGGTCACTATTCACCATGCAAGGGTCAAGCACGTGGGAGGCCACGACATCGTCCCTGTGCTTTACGTGGTGCAGGAATACCCGGACCTCCAGGGAGCTGAGGGTGATGGAGCAGGAGACCCGCCAGGTGCAAGACCCGGCCAGCTGTGGCGGGAGCTCTGCCAGAAGTCCATGTGCAGGCGAGAGGACTTGTGCTGTGGAGGAGGGAGGTGTGTGACGTGCTGGGTGTTCCCTCCACGGCGCACAGATGAAGAGGCCGGCTGACCCCTCCATGGCCTTCAAAAGTATCGTGTCTAAAACATCCACGGAGTTTTATGACCTGTCAGGAATTATCTGACAGACAAGAGGAGAGAGAGGCTTCCATCCTTGATGCAACTGGCCCGTCCACCCCACCTGGTGACACTTCAGAGACTGGACTGTTTCCTCGGGCGTCTCCCCTTCCCCAGGCTTCTCCATCTCTTCTTCTGTGTTTGTGGGAGGAGAGAAGGGGGTTCTTGTAAATTAACTGGTGTCTTCGCTGTCTGATAGCAAAATTGGTGCTCCAGAAGCCTGTAGCACAGATATTTTGTTGTTTTGCATTCTCCTGGCACAGGACTGGGGTGTGCGTTCTCCAGCCCGACATGTGTGTCTTGTTGTAGTACTTGGAGTTCATCAGAAATTGAAATAAAAAAGTGACTTAAGAGAAATATCACGATGACCCCAAAAAACAACTCACAGTTAAAAGTGGATTCAAAGTTGAAGCTCTGAGCTCGACTTCAGGTCAGATGGGCAGAAACTGTGCGTGACCTCCCTACGCAGACCTGTGCCACCCGGCATTTCTGTAGGACCAACAGGACCTTTTCTTTGCCTTTTTATTTCTTTTTGGGCCGTGTTAATGAAGGCCAATTGGTCCTTGTCAGGAGGGGGAAGTCCTGTGAACAAGTGGCCTTGGGTGTCAGAGAGGAGTGGGTGTGGCCTCCTAAGGAGTTTACGGGTTCCCTACACTGTGCAGCTGAAAGTCCTGAGTGTAAATGCGGGCGCTGGGCCTCTAACCATGACGACCGCTCCTTCTACAACAGAGGACGGAGCCGTCACTTTGTGAGGCCTGAACTGGGCCTGGCCTGTCACCCCGCCTAGGTTCCAGAGGTGCCCCACGGTGAACCCGATGTCCCTGGGATTCCAGGGGGAGGAAGCAGGGCAGAGACAGCAGCCTGAGGGATAAGGGGTACATCAGGAAATGGGGCTTTTAGAAGATAAGGTCGGAGTTCCCGGGGCCCCGTTGACGTTTTAGATGTGAACTGATGGATTCAGAAGCCATCAGGGAGCTTCCGCAGGTGCCTAAGGAGCCTGAGGACTGTCCAGGGGTCCCCGCCTCCATGCATGGGTTCCGGCCGCACCATGTGCACGGTCTCCTCACCTGCAGTAACCTGCCCACTGGTGATCATAGTCAGGGACGGTCCTATAGTCTGAGCAGTCACAGAGGGGTCTCCTTCACCCGGGGAGCAGGGCCAGGGGACGCAGGTGACGGCTGGCACAGGGCTGCAGTTGATGGAGGTAACAGTTTCATCTCATGGACTGGTTCACTTTTCACCCAGGTGAGCACCAGGATGTTTAATCTATAGTAACTCCTGGCATCTGTGGGACTCTAGGGTTAATGGATGACAAAGCTTTATATTCCAACCCCACAGATGCAGTTTCTTCACAGTTTTGCCCCCCACCCCGACTTTGCGGCTGAATTTTTCTCCCACATAGACCTTTCCCAGAATGCCGTGGGCCAGGTCTGCCCTGGTGCTCACTGCTGTGGCCCTAGAGGGAGGAGAGGGTCTTCCTTGGGCCCGCGTGGAGTCTCTGAGCCAGGAGACATCAGAGGGGCATCTGGGCGTTGTTGACTTTGAGGTTCACATGCAGATGAGTAGAAGAAAGACTGTCACATCCGGGCTCAGTGAGACTGTGTTGGTTTGTGCATTTCAAAAAATCTCTTTATACTTATTTGATGAAATATCAGTATAGTATTTACCATATGATAAAGAGAACAACCAAGAGGGAGAAATAGAGAATTCTGCCAGGGACAAGAAAAGAAAAAGACAAATAAGAAATACCTTTCACCATAATAATAATAAATGAAACAATAAATTACAGAGATAATACAAAAATTTGGTCTAATTGGCACATATAAAACACGTTTAAAATGATAGAACGACCACTAACTAAATTTTGCTTAAAAATGGATTATATATAATTATACAAATAAAAAAGTTGCACATAGGGAAAATTAAAAATCAAAACTCTGTTAATGTGTATTAAAAATAGAATAATATTTCCTAAGACTAAAAAATTGATTCTGATAGAAGAAATGAATGAAGACAGCAATTTCCATAGAAAAAAACAGAAAACATTGTTACAAAACTATTCCACATGCCAAAAAAAATAAGTCACAGGGACATAACCAACCTTTAGAGGTTTCAAATATTTTGACCTTATTTGTGTGTGTATATAGAAATTTTAATATTGAGAAAAATGAAAAATTTCCCAAATCTTCTTGAAGTTAGATATAACAAAGATACCTATAAATGACAGTAAAATACATTAAAAGGAAATTACAAACCAGTACTAAAAAATATTGATGCAGATCTTCTCAATAAAATATTAACAGAGATACGTCAGTATCAGATTACTAAGTGGATGCAACATTACCACACGTGATTTATTCTAGGCATACACGTTGGGCTCCATATTCATCAACCTTTAATGTCACACATCATTTCAATAGATCTTAGGTTAAATTATGTGGTCTCGATGGATCCTGAAAGAGTCTTTCACCAAATTAAAAAAAAAATTCCTAATAAACACACACAAATAGACACAGAGAGGTACATTTATGACACGATATTTCACACTGTCTCCCACACACACATGACTTCATCCTACATCCAGCACCTGAGCTAATGGGGCAGGGAGGAGGCCATGTCCACAGAGACCAGGAGTAGGTCACTGTGAATTTACCTCATTATTATTCACCATCTGTCTGCAAGTATCAAACTGTGCAATTGAACAAGAAGAAATGGACGGTTAGGTCTTCACATCGATGGGCATGGACACGTGCTCATTCCCAAAGCCCCAAATGGATGCTGGAGCCTGAGACACTCCGGGGCTGGGGCAGCAGGGACAGAAGACACCTCCCCGTGAGCAGAAAGATCAGGCATTCGCACTGAGGACTCATGAGAGGGCGACTTAGCTCTGGAAACTTCTGGAAATAGGTAAATGACCAATGATGAAGATGCAGGATTCCACAGTCACAGTTCAGGTCTGAGATGACCATGACTGGAACCCAACCTCAGCCCCTGAACATCAGTGTGGAGTCTCTGTATCCCCAAATGATGGGGATCTGGCCTTTGTCTTCTTGAGACCCTTTGCTGCTGTGATGACTTTGAGGACACAAGGGACATGAGGAGCCTTCACTCCCAGGCGCTGACCCTGGATGAGCCTGGGCCCATGGAGGCAGCAGCAGAATCAGAAGGAGCAGAAGCCACAGACGCAGGCTGAGTGGGCGCTGCTGGGCGTTCCCACTCCTGGCAGATGAAAAAGGGGTTCTGGTCTCAGTTCTCCACAGGCCTGGAGCTCTGTGTGAACACCGAGGCTGCTGTCACAGAGGTGCACTGAGTATCAGCCTCGACCTAAGGCCTCAGCCCAGTGATGGTTAAAGAGCCTGAAGTGCCAGACCTGAGCCATGTAATGACAGGACCCTGAAGTTCGACTCCTATAATGATAAACACAGGATTAGGAGCCCATTCTTGGTAGCACTTGCTACGGGGACCCGTACTTGACACGACTGATAATTCCTGATTCAGATGCGGCTGAATTCTGTGTACCTAGTTGTGCACTAACCTGTCACAGAATCTGTCCCTAGAGCAGCCAAACCTTGGTGCCCAGAAATTGCTCAACTTGAGAAAATTACTCAATCTGTTGCCACCAAGGACAGGCTTGGGGGCAGAATTCTCTAAAGAACATTTGCCTGGGGTGGTTCTCAACCTTCACTTTTAGGTTAAACACGCAAAGAAGGCAGCTGTCTGGTCAGAGCAGTGGGGTCGGCTCAGGGAAGCCCCACTGCACAGGAAACAGCAGGTTCTTGTCTCACTTCCCCACAGGCCTGGAGCACTGTGGGAGCACTAAGACTGCTGTCCCATACTGAGCAGTAATAATCGGCCTCGTCCTCAGCCTGGAGCCCACGGATGGTCAGGGAGGCCGAGTTGCCAGATCTGGAGCCAGAGAATCGGTCGGGGACCCCCGAGGGTCGACTGCTAGTACCATAGATGAGGAGTTTGGGGGCTGTTCCTGGGAGCTGCTGGTACCAGCCCACATTGTTACCACGCCCGATGTTGGAGCCGCTTCCAGTGCAGGAGATGGTGACACTCTGTCCCGGGGCCCCAGACACTGAGGACGGCTGGGTCAGCACAGACTGGGCCCAGGAGCCTGGAAGAGGGAGAGACACAGAGGTGGTGATGCTGGGGCTAGAGACAGAGGTGGGAGCAGGGTCCTGTGTGTCCTCCCTGTATGTGTCCCCATATCCAGTCACCTGTGCAGTGAGCAAGGAGCGTGAGCAGGAGAGGGGACCAGGCCATGGTGGAGATGATCACCGCGTCCTGCCCTCTGTGTCCCCACAGCTGAAGCAGAGCTTCCCCCAAGTCTCTCCCTCCCCTCTTCAAGCTCTGACAGAGGGAGGGTCCACTCATGCAAATGAGACCCAAAGCTTTCTGATCCCTCACTGGGACCAGGGTAAGGCCTCTCTGTCTGAAGGTGTCAGGGGGTGGAAAGGGGTGGGGCTGTGTGGGACCTGGCGGGTGGATGGTCATAGCTGTGAGCCTGAGCAGAGGGCACCAGACAGTGCCAGGTGGCTGTCCCAGCTCTTAATACACTTAGTTCAAGAGCAGGCCCTCAGCGCCCCCTGGTGTCCAGGTCTAAGACACTATTGTGTGACTTGGTGCCCAGAGCCCTTCAGAGACAGCTCCTGCCTCCCCACTGCTCTGTTCCTTGTCCCCCTGCCTGAGGTCCACGATAGCTGTCACTTCATGTGGCCTCCCCACCATCTCAGCAAGTCTTCATGCTCTACTCAGACTACAGGGTTTGTCTGTCTCCAGCTCCCTTGACTGTGAAGTTTGTTTTTTCTCGTTACTTCATTTGGAGCATATTCCCAAGTCTTCTTATTATTTTGACTTCCTATATTTTGTCCCAAGAATTAGATGAAATAATTTCTCTCCTGATCTTGAAAATGTGGATGTGTGTAGAAGCGACCTCCGTGTGGACTGTGCTGGGTGGTGTGACAGGCTGATTGGGGTCAGGGCAGACACTGTGTCCCCCGGGGTGCCAGCTGCACTGCAGGAGCGGACTCAGGGCAGCTGTGTGTGCATGCACAGTGGAGCTCTATGTTCCTGCTGGAGTTAATCCAGGTGGGGTGTCCTGCAACGTGCCACGGAGGCCATACATGCTGGAGAGAGCCCCTGGGTAGAGCGCCCACCTGTGCTTTCCAGGTGGAGAGGAGATGAAACAATGGCCTCCCCTCCTCGTCTGACCCTGGAGCCCTCCCTCCGCGCCCAGAGCTTCCCCAGCCCCACCTTCTCTGTGTGGGCCTCTCCTGCGCTGTGCAGAAGCTGTGCAGTCGGCCCTCAGTGTCTCTCAGGAAACTTGTCCTCAGTGTCGCTGAGCATTCACTGTGTCCTGGGAGGGGGTGAGCTCAACGTTTTCCTGTGCCACCATCCTGGACCCGTCCCTGTTAATAGATTGTTTAATAACATTCGCATGATTATTTAATTTCTCATCATCTGTATTTGAGAGGCTCAATGCATGTCAGACAGAATGAGTTGTGTTAATTTCTGCTCTAATCACCAAATGCGCCTCTGACAGGTTAGATGAAATATAATCTATGTTTAAATTATGGACACCAATTCCAATGTGAAAGGTGGAGGTTTTGAGAAATTCGACCCCTACAATTCAACTGGATTCTGCCACCATCTACCTGGAGATGGCATCCGGTTCCACAGGTAAAGAGTTCAGTCCCACCAGACTTTCCTCATCCCCCACAAGCCCACCCTCAACTTCCGAAGCCAGTCACAAGTTCAGGTTATTACATTTGCTCCTGACCGACCAACTATAGATGGAAGGTCCAATGATCCCTGCTCACTGCCTTGGATCTGAGTCATTTGTTAGAGGAGCTCACAGAACTCAGAGAAGCATTTTACTTGCTATCAGTTGATTATGAAAGAGATGCATAAGGTGGGCTGTGGGGAAGGGGTGTGGCCCTCTCTAGGCACCAGACTCTCCAGCATTACTTGGGCATGGTTGATGTACACTGGCCATGGAAAGCCATTGCTCTGTAGCCCCTCTATCCTCCCCCATGGTCAGGGAACCATGACTGAGAGTTCCAACCATCTAAGCACACAGTTGGCCCTCCTGGCCACCTGCTCCTTCCCTCTGGTGAGTCCCAAAGTCACCTTATTAACAAACAAAAGACTCCTTTCTAGCTCTGGTCACTTTGGAAATTCATGGATTTCAGGAGCTCTGTTCCAAAA
>NW_011889794.1:17435-29338 GCF_000151845.1 Pteropus vampyrus
TGTGCTTTGACCCCCGAAGGCCCGCGCTGGCACCTGCTGCGCACCTGGGCTAGGGGCGGGTGAGGCCCATCGCGGGAACTCGCCCGTTTCACCCGTCATGTGTCAGGGCCGCAGTGCCAGGTATGTGACAGTGATCATCAACCCTGTCCTCAGACTGGAGTCCAAGGGTTGTCAAGGAGAGCTGAGGATATCAGGAGGGGACCCCGGAATGTCAATCAGAGCCCTCCGAAATCTCAATCCTAGGAGTTCTTCCTGGGAGTGCTTGTGATGGGAACCCCCAATGTGTCTGCTGCTCCCTCTTCAGGAGAAGGTGAATTCCGCATCTGGGCCTTCCCTACAGCTTCTTGGGGTGAAGTGACTTTAATGAAACATTCTGTTCCCTGATAGTCCTCAGGCATCCATCTACACCCTGGACTGTAGACAAGCTCCCATGGGATAGGAGACGGGGAAGGACACAGGCAGTCCCTGTGGCCTCAGGAAAATCCATCATCACAGGCCCCATGGCACTGAGTGTTGTCAGCAAGGAAACTCACATCTATGGTACCAACTTCACCCACTTTCCCGGGAGCAGGTTTTGGGTTCTTCTACCACTTCAAGCCCCAATTCCTGTCATGCCTAACACCCCGCTCTCTGACTTCACACCTGAAAGCTTGGGCAGCTGACCCTGAGCCAGGGTAGCTCTGTGCCTGGAATTCCTCCCGGATCTCACATCTCAGATCTCGTCCCTGGGACACAGGGCCCTGGGGCCACTTCTGAGCATAGGAACCTGGAAGGGATTAGAAGTCAGTGCTCTGACTCCTGGATGAGCTGAGTCCACGCTGTGGAGGACGGTCCACCTGCTGCGGTGGTCCACGGCTCTGACCCCGAATTCTAGACAAGGTGGCTTTGCCTTTTGAAAGGGAAAAAAAAGCCAGCGCAACAGGCTCTGAGTTTTAAAACTTGAATCACCAGGCAAATTTTCTGTATTTTCATGAGATTTTTTTTCCTTGTTTTGTTTTTCTAGAAAGTTGAGACAACTTGACTATAAAAGTGGGAAGGACATTGTGATCCAGCATCTACTTAAATTGCAGTTAGTGCATATTGAACTTATTTTAAATGAGAGGAATGTCTTATCCCGAGGCCTTAACAGGCTGAGGTTTGTGTCTCACTTCCCCACCTGTGTATATCACTGTGAGAGTCACTAATGTACCAGATCTGACAGAAATAGTTGGCCTCGTCCTCAGGCCGGATCCCGGAGATGAGCAGAAGCCCTGCGTTGGCCGAGGCATCTTTGGATCCAGAGAAGTGCCTGGGGACCCCAGGGCCCTGGTGTTTACTGGAGTCTGAGTAATAGTACAGGAGAAACCGGGGAGGGCTCCCTGGCTTCCTCTGGTACCAGGCTGTGGTATACGTGTCAACACTGAAGCCACTGCTCAGGGTGCAGGAGAGTCTGGCTGATGCTCCCAGAGAAGCAGAGGGAGGGCGGCTGAGTCAGCACAGGCTGGGAGTTGGAACCTGCAAACAGACAAACATAGTCGCTGGTATAAGAAACAGGAGAACATTTCTCAGGCAGTGATGTTGGGAGATACCCAGGGTCCCCAAGGTCTGTCCTCACCTGTGCACTGAGAGAGGAACATGAGGAGTACAGGGGTCCAGGCCATGGTGCACGCAGCCCCTGAGCCCACACTGAGCTGAGCTGCCCCAGGCTGGCCTGATTCTCTTCTCTCCCCCAGGGAAAGGAGGGGGGGCTGTTCATGCTGTTCATGCTGCTCCCTCAGATCCCATCTGATCTCAGATTCGCCTTGAGAGGTGGGCATGGCACTCTCCATATGCAGTCGCAGAAGGAAAATGAAAATAGGCCATGAAGGTGCTCAAACCATGAACAGTGGGGCCTTTTACAGACGGGCTAAACCACAGAGGCGGCATGGGGGCTTGAGGAATGGACGGGATGGAGAGAGCAGCACAGGGCACAAGAAACCATGTCATTGTGAGGGAACAACTTAGAAGGGGAAGAGGAGGTGGAGATGCACGTGGCTGTGTCAGCGGGACACTCTCCAGGACTGCTGACCAGAAGGCCCTCTGAGGGGGAAAGGAGGAAGGACATGGAATGAACTGGAGGGTTCTGATTTGAATGACCCGTCAGACGGTGTGTCTGCTCGGTACAGCAGAGTACGCAGTATCAGATTGTTTCTCCCTCATTAAAGTAGGTGACGATCTCGGGAACATTTAGAGATACTAAATTCCAAGTTCGTAAATTGTCTGGTGCGACCTTGTCTTTTCGGGAGATGTTACTATGGTTCTGAGGGTGTCGCCCAGGGACTATGAGCGGAAATGGGGGCCATGTGCGGACATTTAGAAGACAGATGAACTTGGGACCCAACCCTGGGCAAATTCCCTATTGACAGATGGGTGAAAACATTCCTGAAACGGATTTCATTGATTAAGGCTGTCTCATTGTTATGTTTTCATTTCTTCATTTTATTTATGCAGCACATTCATTAGTGACATAATATCTTCTGCTCTGGATCCCAAGTGATGAGGTGGGTGTGAGTTGTGGACAGATCAACATGCTTGTCTTTCCACATGCAAATGTGACAAAAAGAGATGACAACATTGCATAAGTGTTTTGTTGTGACACGTAGACCTTCACACCCTGTGGGGCAACACAAGGAAGAGTCATGAAGGCCGCATGAGGGGTCAGAGTCTAGGGTCAGGCCGTAGTGCCTGGGACAGTTTGCAGCATGAAGGGGTGGGGGGTGGAGAGAAATGGAGGTCTCTCGGAACGAGGTACGAAGCTTTCACTGTTCTTGAGCTCTCCTGATATTCCCGAGTCTGTTCTTTTCCATCACTATAATCAATCTCTTGTTCCGTCTATATTTTACATGGAGATTGTGTGTCCTCAAGGGACCTGAACTGCAGGTGTCCATGAGAGTCTTTATCGGTCACCTCCGCATCCCAGACTCTTCCTACGGCCTCCTGAGCTGCACAGGGAGGCAGAGCTGCAGGCTCTCTCAGATCCCTCAGCCCCCGGGGGGTGGAGCTCGTCATTCTGCTCCCTGGTCCCCTCTCCCACGTCCATTCTTGGTATTTGTCTTGGGTCTGTGCTGGGAGGACCCTCACGAGGCCCTGGGGCCCTGAGAGAAAGGCTGCTGGGTAGGGGACACAGACTCTGGCAGTGTCTGCTTTTCTCAGGGCCATTGCCACACAAATCCCCAGGGACAGACCTACAGCTCCCCTATTGTCTCAGCCCTAGTCCCTCTAATAGAGGGAGGACTCAAGAGAACTAAAGTGTTAAATCAAGCTGTTTCCAGGGACTGCAGTGTGCTATTAGCCTTGCTGCCAGTCCACGAGGAATCCTGCAGAACAAAGAAAGATTTCTGCTGTGCTTGCTAACAACCCATTCCCCACATGCCGAAGGGAAACCTGAAACAGAGACTTAAGTGGAGTCGTATACTCCATAAAATCATTCATTTCCTATGGCTAAAACCACAGTGAACCTATGGATCAAGGCTGGAAACTTCCAACAGTTCTTTCGCACTCTGTATTCTTACCTTTTCATGCTGCATCCTCTTCTCCTTCCTCACTGTAGCTCCATATCAAAGGAAAATGGGTAAACAAAGTCACAAAACTGTAACTCACAGGAACTAAAGAATGATATAAAAACTGAATCTCTCGGACACTCAAGGTCTCTCTCAGTGACCTTACTCTGACCCTCTCATGTTTTTCTCTCGGTCCCTCTCAATGTCTTTCTCTTGATCCCTCTCCGTGTCTTTACTCTGTCTCTCTCACTGTCCCCATCTCTTTATAGTCTCCGTCCCTCTGAGTCTCTTAGGTGCTCACTCTCTGTCTGAGAGGAGACCACACACTGTCGATGGAGTGTCACCCCTTCTCTAATCAACTTTCCTGCTGTCTCTAACTTTGGCGTGTATGTGAATGCTTTTCTTACCCTTCACCAAGAACCATCTCCTCTCAGATGCAGGGCTTGAGTCTCACCCCACTCAGGGGAAATTTGCCCTGTCCTGCATCACCAGATTTACAGCTGTCAAGTTCATGGCGGACATATTTCACTGACATTTTGCATGAAGATTAGTTTGAGCTAAAGACAAATGAGGACTGGAGGACTCAGGAAGAGCCTTTTACCTCCCATTTCATGCCCCCCAAAATCAGATAGAGGGTCTGTTAAGGAAGAGAACTATCACCAGACATGTCTACAAATAAGATCTCGGTGTGATCAGCTGTGGGGAGCTTGGCAAGATCTGTTTGTTCAAAGTCCTCTCCGTGCCCATTGTCTCTGCGTGGCAGCACAAACACCTGTTTACCAAACATTTGCGTTTCCATCTCCCTGTCAATCTTCTGCCTCCACTTTGAAGTCCCATACCCCCACCCGCTTCTATTGAGCTCACAATAGCTTCTAAGCCACAATTGCCTGACTGCCTAGAGGTCACATATTCTTGCGAGGTCCCTGCACTTGCAGAATTGAATCTGTTTCTGTTCTGTTAACCTTTCTCATGTTAACTGAATTATTGCATCAGCCAGATGAATCAATGAGGAAAGAGGAGAAACAGTTCCTCACTGACAGTGGGAATCGTGTCCAGACAGGCACATAAGTTTTCACACAATCGTTTAAGGCTTCTTTTATCCACATCTTCTGCAGAAGCAGCTCCTTTATAGTCACAGAGCTCATCCGTCATTATTTCTTTCAAGAAATTTCTCATCGTTGTCTTTCGTTGGAATTTGGGACATGGAGATCAATATTACAGTTTCATGAATCATATGATTCTTTCTGTATTTAAAACTTGTTAAAAATTGATTACCTATAGGCTCTTAGATAAGTGAGATATTAGTGGACATTCACTCAACTCACTCATCCAACAACACCCAGAAGGGATACGAGCAACTAAGGGGTTAAGATTCAAAAGGAGAAATGTCTTGACAAAGCCAGTTCCTAAGAAATCGATTAAGGTATCCTTTGGGTCATGCTAACGGGCATATGAAAACATGTTCAAAGTTGCTAATCATCAGAGATATGCAAATTAAATCCACAATGAGATATCGCCTCACCTCTGTTGGAATGTCTATCATCAACAAATCAGAAAACAGCCAGTGTTGGTGAGGATGCAGAGAAAAGGGAAGCCTCACACGTAGTTGGTGGGATTGCCAATTGGTACAGCCATGATGGAAAACAGTATGGAGGTTTCTCAAAAAGTTAAAAATGGATATAACTTTGACTCAGCAATTGCACTTCTGGGTATTTATCCAAAGAAAACCACAACAATAATTCGTAAAGATCTATGCACTCCAAAATTCATGGCAGCACAATTTACAATAGCCAAGATATGGAAGCAACCTAAATGCCCATCAACAGACGATTGGATAAAGAAATGATGGTTCATATACAGAACAGAATATTACTCAGCCAGTAAAAATATGAAATCCTACCATATGCAAACGACCTGGATGGACCTAGAGGTTATTATGCTGAGTAAAATAAGTCAGACAGAGAAAGATAAATACCATATGATTTCACTTATATGTGGTATCTAAAGACCAAAAAAGAACAAACTAAACAAAAAGAGACTCACAAATATAATGGACAATTTGGTGATGGATAGAGGAGAGGGGGTTGGGGAGCTGGAAGAATGGGGTGAAGGGTTAAAGAAGTACAAAGTAGCAGTTGATAATGGTCACAGGGATGGGGAGCATAGCAGAGGGAATGCAGTTAGCATTAATATGATGGCTACGTGGAGGGCCAGGGGAGGGAGGGGGCAACTGGGGGGATCTTTTTATGAACGAAATAGATGTCTAACCAATATGCTGTATACTTGAAACTAATTTAAATAAATAAATTTATTTTAAAAAAGATATCCTTTGGGTCGTCATGACAAGGAGCTTGCTTACGGGTTGATGTTAATGTAAAGAGGTCACTCTGGCTAGAAGGGAAGACAGGGAGAAGCCATGTGTCAGAGTGTGAGGGGTGCAGAGCTGCCGAAAAGCTGATGGAGGGAGACGAGCTTCCGGTTTAGGGGAGACTGATGGGAAGAGGAAGATCGAGCATGATAAAGTTCTACCTATTCTTTTTCGGACAAACCCGAAATGTGGAATCAGGCTGATTTGTAGACTTGTATCAAAGGCGAATGTAAATACAGAGCACTTGGTTTTATTACGTTATAGAAGTTAATCAGTTTATCTCCAACCCGCACAAAAACATGACTTCACCTGTCTGTCCCTGGTGGACACTGAACACTGTGTTTTTGCATATGCTCTTTGAGCAAGCTTTACCAGTTTGCTGGTCTCCCTGATATATGAGCTGAATTAAATATTTTACCACTGTTTCTTTATATTTGCATGAGAGTCAGTTATCTGTCATTTTGAGTCAGATTACATCTGATCCCAGCTCCCAAGACACAGAAGAGGGTGACTGTGATAGCACCACCCGTAACCATGGCACTGTGAGGTGGAGATACTCGGCAATAACCCCGAGGTGACCTGAGGTGGCTGATGCCTGGGAACGCCAGCAGGAGCGAATGGTCAGAGGTTCATGAGCTGGGCCTCTGGGACTGTCCTCACCTGCACTGAGTGCAGCAGAAGCACCCAGGTCATGGGGGACAGTGGCGCCAGTACGATTTCTTGAGAATATTTCACTCTTCTGACTCTGCCAGGGAACAGGGTTTTTTTTTTTTTTTTTTCAGCTTTCTACCTCTCTTGAGACTATTCAATTTTTCGATTGATGCCCATGTATGGAAGTGGGTGTGATGGTACCTGAAATCGATCTTTTACAAGACATTAAAAAGGTCAGGGAGGCAGAAGTGAAGTTTTAGGAGACAGTAGTTACATGGCCTGTGTCCCCTGCCCAGGTCCCAGCATCCACAGGACCACACCCAAGAACTAACAATGAGGGTGGAGGGCAGAGTGAGGTCCATGATGGGGATGAATTAGAAGAACTCTCGTTTCTTTCCTTGCCCATCCAGACCCCGAATCCCCAGCCATGTGGTTGGCATGTGACTGACCAAATTTCTAAGTCCACGGTCGGGGCCTGTGTTGTCTAAACCAAATGAACCATCCTGTCCCTGTATGACATGGTGATGCTGGGGGAGATGGTTTGAGTGATCAGGTCAGGTCATCCTGAAAGCTGGGGTTCCCGACCAATGGCCCAGGTAGGGCGAGCCTCTAATTCTGGAGGGTTTGCTGAGTGCATGGATGGCTGGGACCACAGAGGCATTTTGTCCCCATGTGAGAAATCAGCCCGGGACATTATATTTTGACTCGTATATCCTCTCTCTTCTCCCAGACAGTGTCAGTTCCCCTAAAATGGGGGTACTTCCTATTAGTCCTCATCGTATCCTGAACCCCTAGACCCAACTGTGGCACATACTGTTCACTAAATAGTGTGGATGCGCATCATCTGAACAGCACACTCTGCTGAGTCAGACACAGCTGGACTCTGTCCTTGGTTCTGTCCTGACCCCCTGGTATGCCCTGAACTATGTCTTCTCCAAATCCTATGTGTTCACTGTGAGCCCCCAAGTGACAGTCTCTGGAGACCAGGCCTAGAGGAGGTAAATAACGTAAAGGAGCTCATGCGGGCGGTGCCCTAATCAGTAGGGCCGGTGTCTTAACGAGAAGAGGAGGAGAAACCAGGGCTGAGCGCACACAGGGAGAAGGCCATGTGAGGACGCGGGGAGAATGCAGCCGTCTGCCGGCCAAGGAGCGAGGCCTCGGGAGAGACCCACCTGCCCACACCTCCGTCTTGGACTTCCAGAATCCAGAACTGTGGGAACAAACATTTCTGTTAGTTAAGGCACCTGTCTGGGTATTGTGATAAGGTAGCCCTGGCACTAGCAAACCCCACATGGACTCTAAAGATGTCTTCCTGTCCCCACATCCAGGAAGTTCTGATCAATTAGAGACAATGTGTTGCTGCCTATGAGAGGCTGTGGGGCAGAATTGGAGAGAACAAAGACACATTCTGTAGATAAAGTTCTCTGGGGCGGGTCTCGGTCTCCAAATTTAGGTCAGAAAATGAAGCAGCTCTCTATCGGAGGAGTGGGGTCGGCCCAGGGAAGCCCCATTGTGCAGGAAACAGCAGGTTTTTGTCTCACTTGCCCACGGGTCTGGAGCACTGTGGGAGCACTGAGACTGCTGTCCCATGCTGAGCAGTAATAATCGGCCTCGTCCTCAGCCTGGAGCCCACGGATGGTCAGGGAGGCCGAGTTGCCAGACTTGGAGCCAGAGTATCGGTCGGGGACCCCCAAGGCTCGATTGCTATTTCTATACATGAGGGTTTTGGGGGCCATTCCTGCGAGCTGCTGGAACCACTGCACAGAGTTACCACCAATGTTGGAGCTGCTTCCAGTGCAGGACATGGTGACACTCTGTCCCGGGGCCCCAGACACTGAGGACGGCTGGGTCAGCACAGACTGGGCCCAGGAGCCTGGAAGAGGGAGAGACACAGAGATGGTGATGCTGGGGCTAGAGACAAGGTGAGGGAGCAGGGCCCCATGTGGCCTCCCAGGGTCCCCTCCACTGTCCCCGTATCCAGTCACCTGTGCAGTGAGCGAGGAGGGTGATGAGGAGAGGGGACCAGGCCATGGTGGAGATGATCACCGAGTCCTGCCCTCTGTGTCCCCACAGCTGAAGCAGAGCTTCCCCCAAGTCTCTCCCTCCCCTCTTCAAGCTCTGACAGAGGGAGGGTCCACTCATGCAAATGAGACCCAAAGCTTTCTGATCCCTCACTGGGTCCCCCTCATTCATGCCCCTCTGACTGAGGTTGTAAGGAGTGGGCAGAGGTGGAACTGTGTGGGGCCTGTGGGGTGAGGTTGTCACAGTTGCGAGCCCTGAAAAGGAGCTCCAGGCAGTGCCACATGGTGTCTCCCAGCTGTGGTCACCCCAGACTCCGCAGAAACAGTCACTGTGTGTCCCCTGGTGCCCAGTCCCAGATGCATTATTCTGTGAGATGGTGACTAGAACCCATCAGGAACAGCTCCTGCTCCCTAAGGCTCTGTCCACCTCCCCCTGACAAAGGGCCAGGCCATGTGTCCCCTTAAGTGGCCTCCCATCCCCTGAGGGCAGTCTCTATGCTCTACACAGTCTTCAGGGTGGTTCTGAGCACAGGTTCCTTGGCTGTTCTGTGGTCAGGACAGAGGTGGTGTCTCCTGTACAAACTCCTCATAGATCAGGATAATACAGAGCAGTGACCGTCCCCGTGGAGGCGAGTCCCCTTCTGTGCGGGACGCGGTTCTTCCCTTCGGTGTGATTCCTCCTTGTTAGATCGAGCCGTGTGTCTCCAACACACGAACTGCTGGTTCCCTGTCCTCCCCGGGGACTCACGGCACTTTGTTTCACACCTGCTCCTTGATCAAGCTTCACCTGGCAACCGGTGTCCTTGTTAGTGTGTGAACTGAATAAAACACGGCACACGAGTCTGTGTCGTATGTGTATGAGAGTCAGATCTCTGCATTTCTGAATCAGGCTCTCACTGATCCCAGCTTCCAGGACACAGAAGAGGAGGGTGACCGTGACAGCACCACCTGGGACCGGAACTCCTGAGTTGGGGATTCTCAGCAATGACCCCGAGGTGACCTGGGGGAGGACTTGCTCGATGATAGGACCGGAAGGGACCAGAATCAGAATGTGTGGCCAGCTATTCCCGAGCTGGGCCTCTGGGACTGTCCTCCTGAAGGAGGGGCAGGTGGAGGAGAGGTGCCCAGGTGAGGGGGGACAATGCTGTCACTGAAGCTGATAAACCTGCTGCACCCATGTTGCTCCCCGTGGCAGAAGGTGGCCAGACATGGAAGTTACTCTGCATTCAACCTTTTCTGAGACTCCTGAATTTTAGATCATGGCCTCACTGATGGAAGTGCATGGACTTTTTCGGAGGTTGATCTTTTGCAGAACAATGCAATGGTCAGGGAGGCAGATCTGAAACTTTGTGAGACAGGCGCCAGCTGGCCTGCGTGCCCTGCTCAGCTCCCAGTGTCCACAGTACCACACCCAGCATGAACTGAGGATGAGGGTGGAGGGCAGAGCGATGCACATGGAGGGGCCAGTTAGGGAAACCGTCTCTCCTGTCCTCTCCTCTGTGGACCCAGATCTCTCAGCCATGTGGTCAGCATGTGATGGACCCCGCTACAGCTACAGAGACAGACCTTGTTTTACCCAGACCATTGAGACAGTCCCTGGTCAATGACCATGCCACAGAAGACGTTGTGAGTGACCCGTTCCGGTGCTCGTGAAGTCCAGGGCTCCAGATCAACAGGTCAGGAGGCTGAGTCTCTCTCACCTGGAAGGGTTGTTTGGGGATGAGATGCCCATGACTGCACGGGCATTTAGTTCCCAGGAAGGAAATCAGTCTGGTGACACGGGTGTCATGGGGAAGGGACATCTCAAATAAAGCTCAGAGAAGAAGGGGGAAAACCCAGCAAGATCCTCTACTTGTCGTCTGGAAAAGAAATATTCCTGGGTCACCACTGATCAAGAAGGGAGACTGAGGTCAAGGTTTCCATCACAGACGTGACCTTGGGCCCTAAACCTCACATCCTGACCCGTGAACCCTTTCAAAAAGGTGCAGCTACTCACCTCCCACCGTCATCCCAAGGACCAGCTCTAAATCTTTTCCCACCCCCCATTCTCTCCCTCTTCCCTCCAAAACCACGCAGAATCGGACCTTTCTTCTCTACCTCACCTGCACCATCCCTTACCCAGGACTCGAGCTTCATCTTTGTACCAAATCCACAGAACACTCAAGGTCCCTGACTATATTCCCACGTCCCCCTCATTCATCCTCTGCAGCAGCGGGACTTCGGAGACTTAATCAGATTCTGTATCTTTCTTGTCACATCATCTAGGTTCCCAGCCCCGACCTGAGCCCAGCACATAGTAAGTGCTCAATAAATGGTGTAGACGGGTGGGCCCCTGAATAGTCAGCTCTCCTGACTGAGACACAGCTGGACTCTGTCCCTGGTTCTGTCCTGACTCGTCATGGATACTTCCCAGGGCAGCTGCCTCTGACATTGGGGACTGTCTACTGGGTGTGAGACAATTAGATCGTGTGCTGCTGCCACGGACAGGATTCGGTGGCCTAAAATGAGAGAACAGGGCTATATATTCTAAACTATGTTCACTGAAATGAGCATGAGGTCATGGATTTGGCTAAATAAACAAACAAACAGGGATGTGTAAACTCGACACTTCGGCATGGACACTGATTATCCAAGTCTCCGGGAGAGACTAGAGCATTTTCCATGTGGGTCTGTCTGTGAAGCTTCTCCTCTCAGACCAGACCAACCCGACCACACCGAGCACCCTGGAAGGGCCATCTGATTTTGCACGTGGATGTCTGTGATGCCACCACCCCCAACAGGAGAATGAGTAAGTCCCTCCATGGGGTTGGGGACTGAGACATTAATTGTCTCTACACAGTGAATGGCCTCCAGGCTGCTAAATGTAGGATGCGATCACAGTTCTTATGTTGCCAGGTGTGTCTGAATGACCTGACAGTTTGTTTTGCTTCTGCCATGACTGTGAGGCCATCGGAAAATAGGACCATCTTAAATCAAGTTTGAGTTCAAAATTCTACCGGGAACCCTGCCGGTTCATACTGACAATAATTCTCCATGAATTACCTTACAGGCCGCCTTGTTTTGCTGTTGTTGCTGTTGTCATTGTCATCGTTGTGAGGGACTCCTGTGAGATCCCCACCCCCATTCCACACATACTGAGATTGGATGTCTCTCTGACCACTAGAATTTAACGATGTCAGAGAAAACGTGTCCTCTCCTGATTACCACTCTGGGCTTTCATTTGTCTTTAATTGCTAATCTGAAGGTTCATGCTGTCATCTTCTGAATCTGTGATAAGTTGTTGTTTCTTTTTCCTTATTTAGTCTAATGTTAAACTTGTTTTATTTTTAACATTGAGAACTAAAC
>NW_011889794.1:30628-30999 GCF_000151845.1 Pteropus vampyrus
GCTGTCATCTTCTGAATCTGTGATAAGTTGTTGTTTCTTTTTCCTTATTTAGTCTAATGTTAAACTTGTTTTATTTTTAACATTGAGAACTAAACTGTTAGTATAAACATTTTTTTCCCTTCCTACCTTAGTGGACTCCAAAGTCTATTATCCATCCCACATTGGGCCCACAGTGATTAACTTTATTGGTAAATACACCACTATTGTCACTGAAGGAAGAACCGAGCTTTCTGGAGACTTTCCTTTAATATTGGGGTTCTCTGACATAATAAGGATTGAATTCTAGTCTGGACTCCAGTGACTGAGATGCGTTCAAACATCTTCCTACCTGAAAAAAGTTGTGAACACAATCAGGGTCTGTGGCATTAAAC
>NW_011889795.1:0-1622 GCF_000151845.1 Pteropus vampyrus
ATGGATGCTGAAATTCTCTCTATATACACAGTTCAACATTTCATTTTCATCCTGTTGTGATATTCATCTGTTGGATTAATATTTTCAACATTTCCACTGTACTGACCTTGATATCTGAATGCTCCTCAATCAACTGTCCAAAATAAAGCAAAACCAAAAAGCCAACCCAAAGCCCTAGTAAGTAAAAGTATTGCTTAAAACGAGGATTGGTATAGAAGTGAGGTTTATTAATAACATTACATTTACTGAGTATCCTGAGCCAGATAGTCTCACTTTCAAGAGGAAAACAAACCTGGGTTAGAAATGTAACGTATTTCTGTTTAGATATAAATGGATAGCATTATTCTAGAATTTCATGAAACCACGAAGAATGAAATCCAGTAACAGCAAGTCCATGATTAAATTATACAAGTATCTTTTATTTTATGCATTTTGTCTTAATAAATGTCTTGAAAGCATATAAAGAAGATAAGATTCCTAATATGACTTTCATATGCAGTGGTCTGAAGGGAAAAAGAGAAGTCAACTGGCTCGTTTAATCCATTCAACTAATTTGAAGCATTTCTTCACATTAACCTGCACCATTAAAGTCACGATTACAGCAAAGTGCAGAGTTTATCATTTGTTTTGGCAACCAATTGATTACACTAAAATAATTGAGTCCAACATCACACTTTATCTTTTCTTTTTCCAACTTTTTTAAAAAATTCACTTTTTATTTTTCAATTACAGTTGACATATGGTATCATATTACTTTCAGGTGTATGACACAGTGATTATACCTTCATGTAACTTATGAATTGATAACCCCAATAAATCTAGTACTCATCTGACACCATACATAGTTTGTACAATACTACTGACTATATTCCCAATACTACACTCTACATCCCCATGACTATTATGTTAACTACCACTTTTTATCTCTTAAATTATCTCCCCTTCAACCAGCCCCGCAAGCCTCCCCCAAATCTGGCAACCACTGAAATGCTCTCTGTACCTTTGAGTTTGTTTCTGTTTTGATTGTTCATTTACCCTGTTTTCTAGATTCCACATATAAGTGAAATCACATGACATTGGTCTTTTTCTGTCTGACTTACTTCACTCAGCACAATACCTTCTAGGTACATCTATGTTGTCACAGATGGATCGATTTAATTCTTATTTTACGACTGAGCAGTATTCCATTGTATATTTGCATCTCCTCTTCTATCTGTTTATTTATTCATGGATGCGAAGGTTGCCTCAATATCTTGGCTATTATAAATAATGCTGCAATGAACATATGAATGCACATGTCCGTTTGATGTACTGTTTTGGGTTTTTTGAATAAATACTCAGAAGTGGGATTACTGGGTTCTTCTTTGTCTCTTATAATAGCCTTTGTTTGAAGATTTATTTTGTCTGGTATTAGTATTGCCACCCCAGCCTTTCTTATTTGTTTCCATTTTCATAAAATAGCTTCTCTGTCTCTTTAATTTCAGTCTGTGTGTCTGTTTTGATCCCAAGTGAATCTCTTGTAGGCCATATATGTAAGTGTCTTTTTTTATCTATTTAGCCACCCTATCTTTTGATTGAGGCACCTAACCATTTACATTTAAAGTAATTGTTGATAGATATTT
>NW_011889795.1:2584-3601 GCF_000151845.1 Pteropus vampyrus
CAAGTAATGAGATAGACTGCGTTCCGAAAATTCCCCCAAATTCCGGGTGAATTTCAGGAAAGTGAAATCGTTTTCTGCTATGAATCAAGAGAACTGTTCACGTTCTCCTCACTTGCCAAAGTTGTGTAAGCACTTTGCACTTGCTTGCAAAAGTCAAAAATTTTGACACAAGTTACACATCACGGCCCAGAATGGTGCCTGCAGAAAATCATGGTCTCTGACCAAAACTGGAAACTCAATAAAAGCTGACCGTCCTGCTCCTTCTCCCAAAGTATATACAACCTGTTTTAAAACTTTCTTTGCTTCCCAAAATGCAGATTCTGGCACCTACACCTGTCAGTTTTATTTTTTGCTTCCCACTCATTTCTAGGCCTACAAAAATCACTAAATTGCTTTTGAATTAATTAAGTAGCCTCTTTCTTTTTCAATATATCCTAACACATTTTTTCCTCAGTAATTTTAGTTACCTCTCTTTAAGATCTGTAGCTATTACTCACTCTCTCTTCAGTCCTTTCTGCCTGAAAAGCTCTCTCTCCTTGGTTTTCAGGACAGCATCACCATCCTGGGTTTCAGCTTGTCCTCTGGATGCTCTTCCTTCTCCACCTGAGTGGATAATGTGATGTGCCTACTGAGTGGTTCCAAGAACTCTTATTTCACTCTCAGGATCCCCTGGATACCCGGGTAGATATACTCCTATGACTTCACTACCTCTGAGAAGAGCTGCCTCTCAAATCTCTCTCCATCACAGACGTCTAGCTGGGGTGCCAAGAATGTATATTCAATTGCCGCCCCAAGCGTCATGCTAACTCAGATAACAAAATAAAGCCAGAATGTGCTCTTTTGATGCTTCACACTCACACATGCCTAACAAACTAGTTAATTTTTTTCCACAACTGAAACACCTTTTCTATCCTTGTAGTTCCATCGTTTACTTCTAATTAGAGCCAGTATCATTTATCTGCAGTGTGGTAAGAGTTTCTGAATAGGTGTTCTCACCTACTTTGCTACCGTTCATAC
>NW_011889795.1:3651-4753 GCF_000151845.1 Pteropus vampyrus
TTTATCTGCAGTGTGGTAAGAGTTTCTGAATAGGTGTTCTCACCTACTTTGCTACCGTTCATACAGTTTATTTTATAATTTACTAACTATAATAACGGTTTTTAATTCATTTTCATTTAATTAGTCATAACAGTATGTGCATACATTCTCAAAAAAGTAGTTCATAACTCTGTGTGAGATGCATTGCTTATCCTATCCCACAGAATAGATTTGCAGGCTTTTTTTGACAATTGGGTGAAAATCACTGATATAAAGAAGTCACAGTTAAGCCACTATATCTAGCTAGGTAGCCTGCTATTTGCGGGGAGGAGGAGTGCAACAAAGCTGTACCAGATTTCTCTTTCTGAAATGGATATCCTTTTGCCTTCAATTTGTATTCAGCTGATAAAAGAAATTGGTACGTGATGATCGCACATAGTTATCAGTCTCTCTCCAACATACACAGTCTCACGAATTACTGCTCAAGACAATTTCCATTAAATCATTCAATGCACCCTATAAGTTTCTATATTGAAAAACTAATATTAAGCCCAGCTTGTAAGGACACAATTCAGCTTTCTAAGAGGTTTTAATCCCATGTTCCAAGCTCCTACAGCAGATAATAAGGACTTCACCAGAACACTAACATTTTCTTATGAAAATGTAATCACGAAACTTTTATATGCAATTAATAGAAAAATAGCTCTTTCAAAGTTAAAGGACAAAGAATATTTTACAATCTGGATTTAAAATTCTTTTAGAATTGATAAATATGGGGGAAAAATACTGTTGAGAAATATAGCAAAAGCTTAACTATAGTGAAAACACAGAGGAGTTTATCTTTCATATACTTCTTTGAATTTTAAAAAATTTCCACAATGAGTATGAATTAGTTTTTAATGTTTAGACTTAAAAACATATTTGTATTTTCATCAAATAATAAAAATTATGTGTCTTTTAAAATTAAATTCATTGGGAGTAACATTGGTTAATAACATTATATGAATTTCAGGTGCACAACTTTGTAGTGGGATAGCTGTATCCTCTCTTGTGTGCTTACCACCTGAACTTTAGTCTCCTCCCTCATCATATATTTGACTCCCTTTACCCTTTTCATTATCCC
>NW_011889795.1:5947-6663 GCF_000151845.1 Pteropus vampyrus
AAATTAAATTCATTGGGAGTAACATTGGTTAATAACATTATATGAATTTCAGGTGTACAAATTTGTAGTGGGATAGCTGTATCCTCTCTTGTGTGTTTACCACCTGAACTTTAGTCTCCTCCCTCATCATATATTTGACTCCCTTTACCCTCTTCATTATCCCCCAATTCCCATCCCTTCTGGTAACCGCCATTCTACTGTCTGTATCTGCTAAGATTTTTTTTTTTTCATTTTCTTTATTCATTTGTTGCTTTTTTGTTTTATATCCCACATATGATTGAAATTCTATGGTACTTATTGTTTTTGACTAACTTATTTCCTTAGTGCTCTCAAGATCTGCCCATGTTATTGCAAATGGCAATATTTCATCTTTTCATGGCTGAGTAGTAATTCACTGTGTATATGTACCACTTTTTCTTTATCCAATCATCTGTCGAAGGAGCCTTAGGTTGTTTCCAATTCTTGGCTATTGTGAATAATGCTGCAGTGAACATATGGCTGCATATATCTTGATAGTATTTTCAAAATTTCAGATAAATACCCAGAAGACTGATTGCTGGTTGATATAATAGCACTATTGTTAATATTTTGAACCTCCATACGTTTTGCATAGCGGCTGCAGCAATTTACATTCCCACTGCGGTACGTGAGAGTTTTCCCATTTCTCCACATTCTCTCCAACACTTATTTCTTGTCTTGTTGATAATAGCCATACT
>NW_011889795.1:8742-9619 GCF_000151845.1 Pteropus vampyrus
TTTGTTTTTGAATTACCTTTACAAGGTTTTGGTATTGGGGTAAGTTTGGCCTCATTAAGTGAATTAGGAAGAATTCCTCTTCAATATTTTAGAAAGGTTTGAGAACTGACATTAAAGCCATCTGGTCCTGGACTTTTAGGAAGGTTTTCTATGATCATTTCAATTTCCATACTGTTGATCAACATATTTAGATTTCTCAGTTCTTCATGATTTAGTATAGGAAGGCTGTTTATTTGTCGGAATTTGTTCATTTTTTCTATGTTATTAAATTTGGTGGAGTATACTTTTTCATAGTATTCTTATATGATCCTTTGTGGTAAGATCTCCACTTTACCTTGCTGACAGTTTCTTTTGCTCTGCAGAAGCTTTTTAGTTTAATGTAGTCACAGTCATTTATTTCTGCTTTTACTCCCCTTGCTTTTGAGATCAAATTCATGAAAACCTCTTGAAGTCCAAGGTCTATGATTTGGGATCCTATGTTTTTTTCTATGCAATTTATTGTTTTAGGTCATATATTCAGGTCCTTAATCCATTTTGATCTCCAAATTCACAGCATTATGATTAGAGAATACGGTTGGTATGATATCAATCTTCTAATATTTGTTGAGGCTATCTCTGTGCTCCAGTATGTAGTCAATCCCTGAGAATGTTCCATGTGCACTAGAGAAGAATGTATATAAGCAGCTCATTTGGGGTTAAAAGGCTCAGTAAATGTTGATTGTGTTGGTCTAATATGTCATTTAAGAATGTTATTTCCTTATTGATTTTCTGTTTGGATGATGTGTCCATATCCAACGGTGGGACATTTAGGTCCTCATTATGATAGTGTTTCGGTGTGTTTCTCCCTTTAGTTCTGTTAGAAATTGCTTTATATATT
>NW_011889795.1:11803-13571 GCF_000151845.1 Pteropus vampyrus
CTTCACCCTTTTCACCCATCCCCCATCCACTTCCCCTCTAGCAGCAATCCCTTTATTCTCTGGTTTCTATAAGGCTGTTCTTGTTCTGTTCTGTTCTTTTTTGTTGTTTTTCTAGATTCCACACATAACTGAAATCATACAGTATTTGTCTTTCTCTTTCTTACTTATTTCACTTAGCATAATACCCTTTAGATCCATCCATGTTGTTGTGAATGGCAAAATTGCATTCTTTTTATTGCACTATAGTTCATACATATATAATACATATACCACAACTTCCTTGTCCAATTTTCTATCGACGGACACCTAGTTTGCTTCCATGTCCTGGCTATTATAAGTCATGGTGCGATGAACACATGGTTACATATATCTTTTTGAATTAGTGTCTTCATTTTCTTCAAATAAATACCCAGAAGTGGAATTGCTGGGATGTATTGTATATCTATTTTTAGTTTTTTTTTTTTTTTTATTAAGGAAATTACTGTCTTTTATAGTGGCTGCACTAATTTGCAGTCCTACCAACAGTACACAAAGGTTTCATTTTTTCTCCACATTGTCACCAACGCATGTTATTTGTTACTTTTTGAAAATAGTCATACTAACTGGTGTGATGTGGTATCTCGTTGTTTTGATTTGCATTGTCCCGATTAGTAATATTGAGCCTCTTTTCATATATGAATTGGCCATCTGTATGTCTTGAAGAAATGTTTTTTCATGTCCTCTGCCTATTTCTGATCAGATTGTTTAATACTGTGTTACCGAACTATACAGTTCCTGATATATTTTTAGATATATTTTTAGATATCAGATATATCATTTTCAAATATATTTTCCCATTTGGTAGGTTGTTTTTGTTTCATTGAAGATTTCCTTTGCTGTGCAGAAGGTTTTGATGAAGTCTTATTTGTTTATTTTTGCTTTTGTTTCCCTTGCTCGAGGGGAGATTTTCAAAAAGATCTTGCTCAGACTAATATCAACTGGTTTAGTACCTCTTCCCCCCCGTCCCAGGAGATTTATTGTTTCAGGCCTTCCATTTAAGTCTTAATCTATTTTGAGTTTCTTTTTGTATGTGGTATAACAGAGTAGTCCAGTTTCATTTTCACATCTATCTGTTGTTTTCCCAACAACACTTGTTGAAGAGACTGTCATTTTTCCATTGTATATTCTTGCCTCCTTTTTTGTAGTTTAGTTGACCATGGCGGGGGGAGGTGTTATTTCTAGCTTCTTTATTTGATTGATCTATACGTGTTTTTATACCAGTAGTATACTGTTTTGATTATTAAAGCTTTGTAGTCCAGCTTGAAATCAAGGCGTGGTATACTTTCAATTTTGTTCTTCTTTCTCAAGATTTCTGTGGCTATTTGGGGTCTCTTGTGGTTCCATATCAATTTGAGGATTAATTTGTTCCAGTTCTGAGAAAAAGGTCATTGGTATTTTGATAAGGATTGCACTGAATCTGTAGATTGCTTTGGGCAGTACGGTCATTTTAATGATGCTAATTCTTTCTCTCCATGAACACAGTATATGCTTCCATGTGTGTCCCATTCAATTTCTTTCTTTGATTTCTTATTAGTTTTCAAGGACAGGCCTTTTCACTTCTTGATTAATTTTATGCCTATGTATTTTATTCTTTTCGATGCAATCGTGAACGTGATTTTTAAATTTCTCCTCACAGTTATTTGTATAAAAATGTGACCGATTTCTGTGTATTAATTTTGTATCCTACTACTTTATCGAATTATGTTTTTAATTCAATTTAATTTTTGTG
>NW_011889795.1:14749-16287 GCF_000151845.1 Pteropus vampyrus
CTCTTTGATCTGTGGTTTTGAAGCATGTTGTTTAATCACAGATTTGTGTTTCTTTTTTGTTTTCTTCCTGTTGTTGAGTTCTAACTCCATGTTATTGTCGTCAGAAAATATGCTTGATATATTTTCGATCTTCTTGAATTTACTGAGGCTCGTTTTGTGACCTAGTATGTGATCTATCCTGGAAAATGTTCCATGTGCACTTGAGAAAAATGTATACTCTGCCGTTTTTGAATGAAATGCTCTAGAATGGTCTATTAAGTCAAACTGGTTTAACGTGGCTTTGATGAATTGTCCCTTTTATCATTATAGAATATCCATCTTTGTCTCTTGTTACCTTTTTCATCTTGAAATCTATTTTGTTTCATATAGGTATGGCTACCCCTGCTTTTCCCTGGATGCCATTTGCTTGAAATATCATCTTCCATACCTTTGAACTTATGTTTTTCTTTGTAGCTGAGATGAGTCTTCTGAAGGCAACATAGAGTTGGGTCTTGTATTTTAATGCATCTCACTACTTTGTGCCTTTTCATTGGTGAGTTCAGTTCATTTACATTTAGGGTGATTATTGACACACAAGGTCTTACTACAGCCATTTTATGTTATGTTTTCTGGTTGCTTTATATCTTGCATTGTTTCTTTTCTCTTGTGATTCCGCCTTTTTTTTTTTTTTGAAAATTTTCTATAATTTTTTTCTCTTTTTCGTCTTTCTTGTTTGTGTCTCTGCTCTGATTTGTTTGTTTTGTGGTTGCTGCTAGTTTTGTGTAAAATGTCTTATACATAGACCTTTTTCTTCTGACTGCCTCTGATCTTCACTCACCTGTAATTTTCAGTCTTTTTTCTCCTCTCCTTTTGATTTTGTTGTCACAAATTATCCTTTGTTATATAGTGCATTTGTTTCCAAGTTACGGTTATTTTTAAAGGTCTTCTTTCTTCTTTAAACTTTATGTTATAAAGAAGTGTTTAATGACCTAAAGTAGATGTGCAGTATCCTGCTTCTGTCAGTTTGTTAATCATACTATTCAATGTTTTGTATACTTTTGCCTTTTTGCTTCTGGTAGAAGAGCTCCTTTCAACATTTCTTGTAATGGAGGTCTTCTGGTGGTAAATTCTCTCAAGTTTTGTTTGTCTGTGAAAGCTATTTCTCCCTCACACTGAAAAGATGACTCTGCTGCATATGTTACCCTTGTCTGATGATTCGTATCTTAGAATATTTTCTTACACTATCTCCTATCTTTGGATATTTGAATAGGGTTTCTTTTGTAGGTTATAGAATTTTTTTCCCTCGGCTGCTTTGAGAATCCTTTGGCATTAATTTTGACAGTTTGAATAAAATGATCTTGACATGTATTCTCTTAGCTTTGCCTGTTTTAAAGTCCAGTTCTTTCCCTAGGCTTAGATAGTTCTCATCGACCATCTCTTCCAACAGGCTTTTTCTTCTCTCTCTGTATTCTCCTTCTGGATCTATTTTCCTTATGTCGCTCTTTTTAATGTAGTCAGTTCACAAATATTTCTTCCTTCCTCCCTTCCTTCCTTCCTTC
>NW_011889796.1:0-803 GCF_000151845.1 Pteropus vampyrus
CTCTTTAAGGCATATACTCTGTTGAGGGAAATACACAGGGGCTCTTTGAGAATACAGGTGACCCTTGAACAACACAGGTTTGAACTGTGAGAGTCCACTTATAGCCGGATTTTTTTTTCAATAAATACAGCTAATGTGTTTGCTCTTACTTACGATTTTCCTAACAACATTTTCTTTTCTCTAGCTTATTTTATTGTAAGCATTTTGTAGATAATACACATACAAAATATGTGTTAACTGACAGTTTATATTACTGGTAATATTTGGGGTCAACAGTAGACTACTAGTATTTAAGTTTTGGGGAAGCCAAGGTTAGACATGGATTTTCTATCGTATGGGGGTTCTGGGCCCCTAAACCCAAATTGTTTAAAGGTCAACGATACTTCACTCATGGAAGACTTTACTCATCTTGGACATACTTCTTTCTCTCCAATCCTTTCTATTAAGCATAAGTACGGAGGCTTCTATATTAGATATCTCAGGCTAACTTGTAATTGAACAACTTTCTGGCACAAAATAAGAAGATAAATGAATATCTTTAATTTTTTTAAAGACAGACCGGGTTGCATTGAAAATTATGTAGCACTGTTCTTCTAGGGCCTTCTATTTTATTTAAAAAATAAAAATCCCTAGATGTAAACACAACAAACAAGCATAAGAAGATTCTGAAGGAGGAAGATGAAGGCAGACATGTAGAGACTTAGGGATCTGAGAAACAAATGGTGGTGATCGCTGGGTTCCTTATCACTTCCACAAATCCAGGACCGGGTTCTACATAAGCCTCCAACCCAGAACCACCAGAG
>NW_011889796.1:853-1291 GCF_000151845.1 Pteropus vampyrus
GTTCTACATAAGCCTCCAACCCAGAACCACCAGAGAGGTAGACACAAAGAGCTCTCAGAAAAACTCGATTTCCTAGCCAAAGAACTGGAGAAAAGTGGCCTTAACAGAACAGAAAATGTTTCAGCAATACTTCCCTACTCCAAACTAACACCAATGGAAAGACTGCACCTTATTACCTCCAGTTTTTAGTGAGCCCAACCAAGCAGGGAGCTGATCTTCACACCACCTACCCTCCAGTTACCTTGCTAGGGTAGTGTCAGTGGAGTATAGTGAAGAAGTGAGCTCCACTGTCATCAGGTAGCAATGAAACAATGAAGTAGGGCGAATAGTGTTCTGTTCACAACGACGCCAGTCCTACTCCTGAGTGAGCCAGTGGCGAGCTGAGCTTCCATCTCAGCCCTGCAGCAATGAAATGGTGTGAACCAGCTCTCCACTTTC
>NW_011889796.1:2406-2741 GCF_000151845.1 Pteropus vampyrus
AAGGGCTAAAGGAAGTTCTCTACTGAGACGTAAATGATAAGAAGACCTGTAACTTCAATATTTAAAAAATACATAGAAAGGAATGAACATGAAAAAATAACATCAAAACATGTAAGGTTCAGGGAAAGCAGTACTGAGAGGGAAATTTACAGCACTAAATGCTTGTATTACTTACTAAAGAGGACAGGTCCTCGGATGTGTAATTTCATCTTGAAAGAGAAGAATAAACATGAGGTGTATAGGTTGTGACTGAGCTTGATGACCATCATTATAAAACAGTTGCAACTAGCATGATCACATGGCAGAAGAAAATCATCACAAAAAGGGCACTCTGC
>NW_011889796.1:2791-4212 GCF_000151845.1 Pteropus vampyrus
AGGTTGTGACTGAGCTTGATGACCATCATTATAAAACAGTTGCAACTAGCATGATCACATGGCAGAAGAAAATCATCACAAAAAGGGCACTCTGCAGTTGAGAAACAGAAGAAACCCCACAGAAGGAATGTGCTCACTGTGGTATGACTGCCCATCATCCCGGTGCATGCAGCAACTTTCTAAAGTCAAGTTCAGGAATCAGAGTGATGAGAATGATTCTAGTATGAGAATCTGCATAAATGACACAGACTGGGTACAAATATCTTCTTGGAACATACTTACAAGAGAACTCTTAACTTTCTCTTTTCCAATCGATCTTCAGAAAAGCAGGAAAATGTGAATAAAATTGGTTTATTGTAAACCACCGGATTTTGTGATGATATATGTTTTAACTACATTTTGAGATCTAATGGTAATTTAGAGTACTTAATAAACTATTGATTGAATGATTCATATAATTCAATTATTTAATTCATTTTTTAAAATTTAGAGAAATCAGTGAAATTTTCCAAAAGAATGTTGACTGCTTTTTCAATGCAATCCTTCTTGTTCAGTGTACCACCATGAAGTGGTTCCAAAGGTGGTAATTGTGACAATGACTAGACCCCATAAATGAATTTAACATATTGTAACTCCTGCTGGGTTCCTATCTCCAGTAAAAACTGAAGCCTGAGATATAAAATATCATCAGTTCTTAATACATATCAATAAATTTTTGGGTTCTCCAGAACTTCTCTTTGGTATTTTTTATCCAGTTGCCTAACATAACATAATGGACTAGCGTGGAGTCATAATTATTTTGAAGTTACTGTCTCGTTTTAGAATCGCATATTCTGTTCATAATGTTCTAGTCAACTTTTGGACATTTAGCAAAATTCTCAGGTTTCTAGCAGGTATTACTAGTTATTTGGTTTGCTTCAAAGTCCAGAACTGAATAGAATCAACCCGTATGCTTCAGATTAATTTGCCAAATCATATTTTTGCTTTGATTATTCATTAAACATCCAGTCTTGTTGCAGGTCAGAGCAAAAAAGAGATAGAAAGATGAAAACTGAGGATCCTCGTAATTCTGATTTGATTTAAATTGTAGTTTTAAAACAATTATTTTTTCCTTCTTCTCTCTCAGCATACTTCACTGACCTAACCTTAATCTCTCACCTTGATGATCGTTGACCCCTGAGGCAGTAGAAGACAATAGCCAGGTTCTGACTCAAGGACACAAAGTTTAAGCCCTGGAAGGCTAAAGATAACATCTTAAGTTTAAGTTACATTTCAGCTCCTGAGCCCTGTGGTCCATGATCCCCTTGGCTATGGACCTTACCCTCAAGAGTTGTCCTCAAGACCTGAAAAAGTGATTTATTATTTTTATTTCACTTCTGACCAACTGGCTCCTAACAGACCCTGAATCCCTAACCCATGGT
>NW_011889796.1:4699-5674 GCF_000151845.1 Pteropus vampyrus
CTGTTTTCTATTTGCATTTTAGTTATGTGAAACGAATACAAGAGGAGTCAAGCCAGGCAACTAGCACCTACGTAATACCTATAATGTGCCAGACAATATGTTGTGGTTAGACAGAGCTGTCTCACACAACCTTCCCAAGACTGTGTAGTAGAAATTTTCATTCTGATTTTTTAAAAGATAAAGCAAGGTACAGGGTGACAATGCAAGTCATGAATTTATTCAATACGTGTGGACTAAATGTGTATGGTGTGCCAGCGTTCTTCTACATGGGAAATAGAATATGGAACCAGACACATAAGATCTCTGTGATGTGAGAGTAAATGACTATTTTTGTTTGTGGAGTCATGGAAGCCTTCTCTCAGGATGTGACACACTAAAATAGAGAACAGAATGGTAATAAGCAACCATTAAGCAGGTAAAGGTCAGGGGAGAGAGCATTAAAGGCACAATTCACAGGTAACACAAAGACCTTAAGGTGGGAAAGTCAACTACCCAAGCAATCTTCAACCAGCACCTGTATAGCTTATCTTTGAGATCACTCCACACTCGTTCCTCTGAAGGTTCCCCAGTCTCTCTACCTCTAAAGGAAACATTTTTCCCCTCTCATTGCTTTACCTACCGCTTGTCATGTGTGACTCTAATTCCTGTGTACCTAGAAAGAATCTCCAGCTTCCTCTGGTAAGACTGTCCTCCATTATTAAATTCAAGATTTTCAGAGCAGAAATGGTCACATTTTCCCCATGTGTCAAACTTTCCTCCTGTATTTCCCATTTGAGTTACTTACAGACAGCTACAATCGGACCCCAATTTTGACTCCTACCTCACCTTTTCACCCAAAAAGTTACTTCCAAAATTTCAGATATCTGTTTGTGTTATCTTTATTTATGTATTTATTTTTTATTCCCTTGCAATTTTCCTGGACCTATCCCACAGGGTGAATATGGTACATCCTTAGTTGGCTATTAGTCACAAGTC
>NW_011889796.1:9439-12528 GCF_000151845.1 Pteropus vampyrus
AAGATTCACCAAGCAATCCACAGATGCTATGCTTAAAATTGCTTCAAGAGGCGACACCATAAACCGAGGAAAGCTGCCACCAGTGTAGATCTTGGGGTTTGCTCAGCAAGGAGCGCCAGACTGGATGCACCCAAGGACACAACTGGATGTGGCTTATGTGGGGCCTGATTAGGGACAGGAGCATTTCCAGAGAATTCTCTGGGCAAAGAGACCTCTGTTGTCCAGTTAGAGGATGTCTCATCTATGGCAGCGCTGAGTCGGCACGATGGGAGGTGGGAGGGCTTCACAGGGGAACAATGGATGCTACCAACACTGCTGCGTGGGAGAGAGCCTCGCCTCCGGCTCTAGCTCTAATAACTGAGTGTCCTCCTGTAAGTCCCTGGTGACTACTCCTCCCTCCCAACCCTACCTCCCACTGTGCAGCTGACCTGGTGCTGGTGCTCAGAGCGAGCAGGTCCACCACTGTGAAAGTCTACTTGCAGACAGCCCCTTTAATAGTCGGCTGCCATTGCCATAGCCTGTGTACCACATAGCCGTTTGGGACTGGAAAGCCTCATGTCGTCGCCCCCTCCTACCTTCTACCATTGCAGGGTGATTTCTTATTTCTCAACATGGTTGTAGTGCTTCTGTTCATCTAGATCCCAGCTGACTTTGCTTGCTGTTTGCTCTGTGTTTCTGTCACAACTTTGATGTGGTTGCAAGAGGGATGAACAAAGCCTCTATCATCTACGCCATTTTTTCCTCTCCCTGTTTTTTTTTCTTTTTTTGACTCCTATACTAGAAAGGGCAGAGACGTGTTTTAAAATTTTGTATCCCTTACCTTGCAGCCTTAGCCTAGTGAGTGTGCAAGTTTTACTATGGTGAGTTCAAAGGCTTAGGAAAAAATGGAATCCCATATTCTCCAGAAAGCCTACATGATTTTATTTCACTTATTCATTTATTCATTCCTATTCACTACACTGCTTGCTCTATATAGCATTTATTTTATTTTCACATGTACCAAAGATAGTTGGCTGCTCTCTAAATAGATTTTAAGAATCTTGTCACATAGTAATATGAAGGCATGTACAGATGCTTTCCACATTCTTCCTTAATTTAATTTAAAAAAGTGAACCAACAAAAACCTTCAAATTCCAGGAGCGTTTGCTTAGACTCAAAGAGAAAGAAGCTATCTTTTAAAATTCTATGTGTAAGCACTGCTTACTGTAGTACTGAATTACATTTGACCAATATAAGTGGTCATCCAGTAATGGGCATATCAGAATAGTTAGAAGAGCTTTATGAAAACAATACATCTCCACTTATAGGTACCATAGTTCTCATTAATCCTAAAAAGAGAAATCTCCAGGATATGAAGGTATGTGTGTATGCTGCATAATCTTTTTCATTAATTTTAGCTGAGAACATTTGACTTCTATGGTACTTTTCATATATGTCAATGGTAAACTCGTTTTATACGTATACATATATATATGTATATACATATATATGTGTGTATATATATGTATATATAGCACTAACATACATATATATATTCTAAAACAGTAGTGATAGAAGATAATGTCAATACGGAATAATTTTCATTCTTCCTAGTGACCCTGAAAGGCACTAGAGACCAATATGCCTATAACATTTTTTCAGCCCTGCTGTTTGTTTTTCCCAAGCCTTACCCTCTCTATTCACCTGGCTTTTGCCTTGAGTTTACTATCCTATTTTCTGTTTTCAATTCTGCAAAGTCTTCCACTTACTGTTTTCTGGATTTCATCTCTACCAGGAGTAGGAATTGACAAGATTCTTAACTGTTAGCTTATCTGTGCCCATTATTTCCTTAATACCTACTAACGAGCTACAAACACCCACAGGTACTTGAAAGTTAGAACATATATAATAACGTTCATTGCAAAGAGTAACAAAACTCTAAAATTTAAACATTCCACAGAAGGAAAATCAACTCCCAGTTACTTAAAATAATAAGGTAGCTAGGCTGAAGGGAGAACTTACAGTATCACAACGCAGGTATGGCTTTCTGTAGTTCTTCCTCTGATTTCATGGATCTCATAACTCAGGGATAAGTTTTAAGGCAATTGTTCCCTTTGACTGACAGTAATGAGCCCCTTCCAATATTAGACTCATATAACATAAAAGGCTGTATCGTCTCTGTTCCATTGTAGGATGGAGATCAGTACAATGAAGATTGTAATGGGAGTTCTGGTGCCACTGGAGACCATGATTTTTAGACTACCACTTTAGGTACTAGGAATCTTGCACTCTCTGGATCTATCACCCAATGTCATGTCCACAAATTTTTTTCTTAAATCTTGACAAACCACAGAGACTTTTCAGTGAATTTGTACTTATTCTTATGAATAACAGCTGAAATAATGGAACTCAAATTGTTAAAAATAAATATTGGGATGTATATGATTCCCTCAGGGATATTTTACTTCCTGTACAATATAATTTATTTGATAATTCTGAATATTTGCCAAATTCTTCAGGTCTCCTCTGCCTTATATATATGGCAAGGGAATGGCACAGATTGAGAAGCTATTGTCTGGGGAAACATTCAGAAGAAGATGAGTAGGAAGAAAATGATCACCTTGTATGAACACTGTGATTTCTTTCTCATGAGGCCACTCTGCTGGGGAGGAACTTGCTGAAAAAGAAAATCCCCAGTTACTGCACTACCATTCATGGTATCTGTAATTGCCAGTCTAATTAGCTTGGCTTTCAAATTCTTCCACGATCACTACTATCTTCCACCTAATGTACTACCAATCTTATCTGTTTTCGGAACCTCAATATTTTAGACAAACACACTATTTCCTGATTGAATTCTGTACTTTCTTTGCTCTGCACTCTCTTCTGTCTGAAAATCTCTTCCCCTGACTTTCCTCCCCAAACTCTTGACCATTCTTTAAGGTCCAGCACAAATTCTACCTTGTCCATGAAGCCACTTGCTTCAATAATGTATAGAAGCCGAGAGAGAAATTATAATCATTAGGAATGAATTCTATAAGTAAAGGCACTTTAGATGGCTTCCACTCAACCCTGGAACCTCAAAACTAACAGATGTAGCATAGTAATCT